>NW_007726347.1:48511-191697 GCF_000696425.1 Galeopterus variegatus | reverse complement strand
CGGCCCCGGGCCCCGGCTCCGGCGCCGTCCCTCCCCCCGGGCCGGGCGCCGCGGCCCCGGCATGAGGAGCGGGCGATGATCCCCGCCAACGCCTCCGCCAGGAAGGGGCCCGAGGGCAAGTACCCGCTGCACTACCTCGTGTGGCACAACCGCCACCGCGAGCTGGAGAAGGAGGTCCGCGCCGGCCAGGTAAGAGCGCCGTCGGGGCGCCGCGGGGACCCCAGGCGGGCACGCCCGTCCGGCGTGGGGAGGGGGCGCGGCGCGAGTTGTCCCGCCTCCCCGGCGAGTTTGCAGCGCTTCTTTGTTTGCAACCGCGGCTTTTGTGCTTGTTGACCGGGAGAGGGTGATGGGAGCGGCCCCCGCCCGCTCCCCTCCGGCCGGGACGGGCGGCCCACACGTGTTCCGGACCCTCCCAGATGGGGATAGGGGACACTGTGCCCCTCCTCCGCTGGGGCAGTGCGGGCTGCTGGGAGGGGCTGCCGGCTCGGTGTGCTGCATGTGGTGGGAGAGGCCGCCTCACTCCGTCGAGCGGCACCTCCCGCGTGTGTGCGGAGGTGGGGAAGGCCTGCGTGGGGAGGGGGCCACAGGTGAAGGATCCGGGAACAGGCTGTGTGACGCTCCCAAGCACCCCCGCCCCACCCAGTGCCCTCTCCTCTCCTGGTGAGCGCTTTCTCTCTTCGCTCTGACTGGGCAGAGCCCCTGGAGCCCTCAGACTCTAGCCCCTGCTCAGAAACCGGGAGTGGAGAAAGACCCTCTTGGGGAGCCCCAAGGGCCTTGTCCAGGTGCTGAAAGGCGCTCTCCTACCCTGTGGTGCTGGGGCCTGGCTTCTAGTCGCTGAGGGAGCTAGGGGCACTGGGCACAGGCAGGACTTGAGGTTCTGCACACAGAGTGGGCTCCTTGGTTCCTGCTAGTCAGTGGGGACAGGTGGGTCAGCCAGCTTTGGGCTGGGCAGTGGCCTCTAAGAAAACAGGAGAAGGGGTAGGGTCTTCTGGCCATTCTTCAGTACAAAGACAGGCACAGGCCACAGATAATCCCCAGTTCTACCCTTGGCACCCAGGCCACAGGTAGGCACTCGTGGCATAGAGGATCCACCCTTTACGCTGGGCCGTAAGAGCCAGCGCTGGGCCCAGCCTGCTCTGGATTGCCTCAGGGTGACACCTCTAGACTTGGTCTGAGACCCTGGGGCCATGGGCTGTGGGGGGTTACATTCTGAGGGCCACTTCCTGAGTCCCAGGAAGTTCAGTCTGAAGAGCTGTCCAATTCCCAAGGCAAGAGTGGAGGTGGAGGGCAGAACATCAGACTGTGAGGGCCCAGGTATGTCTCTGAAGTTCACAGTGGACCCTCCGGGACAGCATGGCATCCAGCTCTGCGTAGTAGTCCCAGTAAATATGGGGGTGATCTGTGCCTGCAAGCCCCTGGGCTGGTTTGGGTGTCCACTTCCTTTCTACCTCTGCTTACACAAGTATTCTCCAAGTTGCTCCTCACTCTGTGTCTCTATTTATCTGTCACAAGGCAAGTGGTTTGCAGCCAAGAAGCCTGGTAAAGGGTGTGAAGTCAGAGTGCCCTAGGGAAGCAAAGATGAACAAATAAGGCTCCAGCCCCTGCCCTGAAGGAGACTCTGTTCTGATGATGTGTGGGGTGCTAAGACACAGACAGTTCTAAGACACAGTTCAGTCTCTTCTGGCTCTTCTCTGCTTTCCTCCCCTGTGAAAGAAGACAAGCCTCTGACAGAGGTTACAGCTGGAGGGATCTAAGTCTGATCTGCGAGGAACTTCTGGAAGGTCCAGGGATTGTTAAGCACAAGGCTAGAGACTGAATCTTCAGAATGCCTCAGTCCCACTCCTTTGCCTGAAGATTGGGGGGTCCTTTTCCTTCAGAGACTGGAGAGAGGCAGATGACATGGAAGAAAAGACTTTTTCACTTAGGCCTCTCTCTGATAGTCCTGAAGTCCGCAGCCATCTTGCTGGGGTAAGGTTGGGGTGGGGGCACTGGAGCTGCTGCAGAGAGGTGGTTTGGGGCTGCTGAGCATGTTCATCTTCCCCTCCCCTCAGGCTGCCATAGAAACCAGGTACCAGGTTCATCCCTGTCCCAGTCTTGGTGAGTTAATGTCTCTTTGAAATGAATATGGGGGAATATAGGGCACCCTTGGAGGTTAACCCTCACTCAGCCACAAAGGAGCCAGGCCTGCTCTCTCCTTCTCTCAGAGGTGCCAAGAAGGGGAATGCTGGTCAGTCTGGGTGGGAGAGGCCCCTGGCCGTACGCCAACTCCAGGACTGACCCAGAGTGACGCCTGCATCCAAATGTGCACTGCCTAGTCCTTGGGGCATCAGGCTCTGTTCTGGCAGGAGATGCACCTGGGGCACCCACAAAACATCATGATGAAACCCCTGCCAACCCTTGGCATCCCAACGGGGGTCCCTGACCTCTGCTCCTCCTGGCACTAGTCGCCACAGAAAACAGCCAGGCTTTCCTCAAGCACTCAGCAGCTGGGTTTCCCTGGTCTCCGCTTGGCATAGCTGCCTCTTCTTCACTCCAAGAAAGCCCTGCAGAGGCCCTCCTGTGGGCAGGCTTGGCAATGCCAGCTGGCTGAGGAGGGGGATAGCATGGCAGCCTTCAGAGCAGGTTAATGGGCTTTGCCAGCCCCCTGGTAGCTCTTCCAGGGGCTGGAAGCAGGGAGTACTGGACAGGGAGGAGGTGCTTTGGTGAAGGGAGAGGGCCACGACCACCCCTCACTGGCACCTGGCAGTGCTGTGGCTGCTGGTGCCATGCTTCTTGCCATGCACAGGCCTTGTCAGGCTAGGAGGGACAGGGGGTATAGGCCAAGAGATATGCCAGTTCCCCCTTTTTGGGCACGGCCCCAAGGTTGGCACAGTCAGCTGAGCATGGCCTTGGTTCTGTAGTCACGAGTCCCTTGTGTTCCCTGGGGGTGGGGAGCAGGGTTAGACCGTACAGCTCCCTGGGAGCTCCAGGGCAGCGGGATTCTTCCCCTGACAGCAGGAACTCTGAAGGGGACCACATTGTGGTTCCAGGGAAACATGTTCCATCTTTCTGGGGTTGCCTCTGCTGTGGTCCTCTTTCCTGCTTTCCCCATTTGTCCTTCTGACCTGGTAGATGAGACGGGGTTGTGGGGCCCCAAATGCTCAGACAGAAGATGCCAGTCGTCCAGGACCTTGGGGAGCATCTGTGGCCCTTCCCTCCCCCTAAAGTGGGCAGTCCTGAGTGTGGGGCATCACCACATCTGGTGAGCTAGGAAGCTCAGGAGAGGGAGCCACAAGCCCCAGAAACCAAAAATCAATGTGTTCTGGGATGAGAGGGAGGGGTTGCATGCGGTGGGATGGAAAGGGCGGAGGGAGCATTAGCTGGGTGCTGCCCCCACCTGCCCGCTTGCCTGTAGCCTCCTGCTCAGCTTGGGGAAGCATCCTGCCTCCCTTCCCCGGAGGGAACTCTAGCATACTTGTCCCCACAGACACATACTTGTCCCATGCCAGACTCCAGCTGTCTTCCTGGCGGCTGTGAAGGGGCTGAGCGGGCAAGGCCCCACGCACGCTCTGGTCCCTCACCCTTCTTCTCTGGCACCCACGTTTAGTCTATAGGTTTGGTGTGTGCTTTTAAGATTTCACTTGACAATGGGCCGGCCCGGTGGCGCACTGGAGAGTGTGCCACTTGGGAGCGCGGCGGCGCTCCCGCCGAGGGTTCGGATCCCATGTGGAGACCGGTTCCCGCTCACTGGCTGAGTGCGGTGCGGGCGTAACACCGAGGGTTGCGATCCCGTTGCCGGTCAGTAAAAAAAAAGACAAAAAGGAAAAAAAAAAAAAAGATTTCACTTGACAAAAGGATTCTGCTAATGCTAAGGAGTTTAAAAAATACCCTGCTAGTGCATGTGGGTGTGAGATGTGTTCATGTGCAGATATGCTGGCAACCAACACGTGTATTACACATGAGTAGACTTTTGCAGTGTCAGAGGTCAGCTGGGCATGCATATGCTTGCATGCTTAAGGATGCACATGTACTGGGTGTGTGCAGGCAGAAGTACATGTGAGTGTGCACCCTTATGGTACCTGTGCACACTAGCATGGACGTGTGTGTGCATGCACACAGGGAGCCCCAGCTCCTAAGCTCCAGAGACCCCAGCTCTGACTCCAGCTGAGGCCTGCTGGGGTGTGGAGTCTCTGTTCTCTTGGTGGGGACAGCTGAGTGTTGGGTTTCAGGGGAAACCTTTTCTTTCCAGCAATTAAGTAGCTGTAGGCCTTTGCTGAGGAGGTTAATGAATTCTGCCACCTGGGCTCAGGGCAAGGTGCCACTTGCACTACAGGCCCTGTTCTGGCCAGGTGAAGAGAGCTTCTTTGGGGCTTGGCTGGTATAGGGGAGGTCCACATTGGCCCTGGAAAACAGCAGTGCCCCAGGGAGGGCTGTTGGGGAGAGCTCCTGGGAAGTGGGGGTGGGGAGGTCCCCTGGGCAGTGCCAGCCTCTCTTTGAAGCCTGGAGCTGAGACACCTGAGGGGGGGAGTGGCAGGCAGCTTGTGGAGCGCTGGGGCCGGGCGGGGTGCCCTGCCAGCTCCCTAGGGCCTTGTTAGCAGCAGCAGCGGCAGCTGGGGCAGTCCCACAGGTAGGCCTCCTCCTGACTTCCTTAGCCAGCTCAAAAGCTGAGGATCTTCTACCACTCCCACCCCAGGCTCTGGCCTTCACTCAGGTTGGGACCTGGGGGCCCAGACCAACCTATGATTCTCAAAGAGTAAGTAGGGCTCCCCCTTCTCTGTGGGGAGCCGATGCAGGAGCAGCAGGGGACCCCTCACATCTCCAAGCCACAGCTCAGAGGTGCAAAGGGCCAGTCATACTTTTTTTTAGGTTTCTACTATACTTAAAAATGAAGAAATGCCAACACAGGGTTATAAAAGTTATATAAATAATTTAAATTATTTAAAATGTTTTATTTTTGACAAGGGAGTTCATTCTCAAGTTTTAAAATATTAACTGTTGCTAGAAGGCTTATAATGAAGAGCAGCATTCCTCACTCTACCCTCCACCTCCCCAACTCATTCCCCAGAGGGGACCCCTTTGAACTCTTTGGGCTCTTTCTTTTGTTGTTTACACAATATACTTCTGCACCTATTTCTCGGTGTAGCCATTTTACACTTCATTACCTTCCCCTCTGCACATCCCCCTCAATATAGTCATCTATGAATTTGATTAAGAGATACTTATTAAGCACCAGTTATGTGCTAGGTGCTGCCCAGGGGCTGGGGAGCTAGCAGTGAACAGAACAGACACAGACCCTGCCTTGTGAGGCTTATGTTATAGGGGAATGTAATAATGAAAAAATAAACAAGCAACTGGATGTTAGAGAACTAAAGCAGGATAAGGAGCAATAGACAGATAAATAGCAACTGTCATCTCAGATGGGTTTTCAGAGCATGCTTTTCTAAGGAGGTGACATTGAGTGGCAACCTGAACGAACTGAGGGGGAGAGCTTTGTGGCTCTCTAGAGCATCCAGGAGAAGATTGTTCCAGGGAAGGCCAGTGGCAGGAGTGGAGGAGGAGGGAGAACAGTTGAGTTCCAAGAGAAGCCCAGGGCTGTGGGCTTCTGTGCTAACCTGATGGGAAGCCATGGGAAGGTTTTGAGCTCAAGAGTGTCAGGACCTGAGTAACATTTCAAAGGGTCATTTTAGTTGTCATGGTGTGTGTAGAATAGACCTCAGGAATCCAGAACGGAATAAAGAGATCAGGGAGTCCACCAGGTGAGATGCTGTGACAAGGATGGTAGCTTGAAGGTGGTGAAAACTGAGAGGACTCTAGATCTATTTTCTTTTTTTGTTTGTTTTTCTGTTTCTTTGGTGGCTGACCAGTATGGGGATCTGAATCCTTGACCTTGGTGTTCTAGATCTATCTTGAAGGTAGAGTCTACAGGTTTTGCTGATGGATTAGATATGTAGAGTGAGGGAAAGAGAAGAGATAAAGACAAGTTCCAAAGGTTTTTTTTTTTTACCTGAAAATGGAGTGAATTGAGATACTGTTTACTGTGATGGGAGAATTGGGGCAGGTGCAGCTGTCCAGGAATGAAGAAAGCAAGGAGAGGTGAAGAAAGTCACTTGTGGAGTGAAGAAGGCAAGGGAAAGAGCAGGAGAAGTCATGGGAAGCCAGGGTGTCCCATTTTGTTTCATGACTTCAATGATCTTTTCATATTTTCCTGAGGATTTAAATTGTCATTTCCCCCTCAAAAAGTTTTCTTTGCTTCCCTGCATCGACAGAGTTTCCTCTGAGTTTTCAGCATCTATTTGTATGGTTTGGTTTATTTCATGTTGGAAGCTTTTCTTAAGTGTCCAGTTCCCCCTGACTATTGGGGCATATTTAAGAATGGGCATGTGGAATTTACTGATGCACAGACACCACTGTAAGATGATTGGGTGACAAGATGGTCTGCTCATTGTAACACCCCAAATGTCTGTGTTCAGAGATCTTTGGGGCCTTTAGTCTCTCCAAGGAAGAATTCTCAAAGCTCCTGCTTGGATGGAGGTGGTGGTGTTGCAGTCTGGCTGCCAGTGGTTCGGGATCCAAGGCAGGGAAGGAACTGGGGTTTCACTGGTTGTCAGTTTCAGCCTTGTGACCTTATCCGTGGCAGTGGCCAATGTCCCTGAGTTCAGCACATCTCATGCCCATTATAGTGAACAAACCCGTGGCGTCCTGCAGTGAGTAAGTGGGGGGCATCTCCCAGCTTTATGAGGTTGGAGAGGAGACTAGGGAGTTCTGAATTGTAGCCAGCGCCCCTGTATTCAGCTCTGAGCTTCATCCCCACTTCTGCCATTCCCAGTGCCTGCAGGTCCTGCACCTTTTGGGGCTGCTGGGGGTGAACTGGCTTGCTCCTCAAGGGGTTCCGCTCTGTGACTGTTGGGTTCCAGCTTCCTCCGCTCCCTCCGTTGGTTGTGATGCCTCAGCCACTTTCCGTGTTCTAAAGCTGTGTTGAAATTTCTCATCTGCTGACATCTCTTTTCTTTATTCTTGTGGGTTTTAAATATTTTATTGACATTCTTATACTTACATATTTAACATTATTGCTTTTTTTTTTTTTTCGTGTCTGGCAACGGATCGCAACCCTCAGTGTTGCGCCCGTACCGGACCGGGACCGGCAACGGGATCGCAACCCTCGGTGTGGTGCCCGCACCTCGCCCAGCCAGTGAGCGGGAACCGGTCTGTATGTGGGATCCGAACCCTCGGCGGGAGCGCCACGGCACTCCCAAGCGGCACACTGTAGCAGTGCGCCACCGGGCTGGCCCCATATTTAACATTTTTGGCACTGGTCATGCCTTTATATAGATTCAGGTTTCCATCTGGTATCATTTTCTTTCCACCTGAAGAACTACTTTTAACATTTTCTGCACATCTGGCGATAAATTCTCATAGCATTTGTTTGTCCATAAAATTCTTTATTTCCCCTTCCTTTTTGAAGAATAGTTTCACTGGATATAGACTTCTAGGTCAAAAGTTTTTTGATTTTGTTTTGTTTCCCCCCAGCACTTTAAAGATTTCATTCTATTGTCTTCTGGCTTGCATAGTTTCTTTCTTTCTTTTTTTTTTTTTTTTTCCTTTTTTTGTCTTTTTTCGTGATAGGCAACAGGATCGCAACCCTCGGTGTCGCACCCGCACCGCGCTCAACCAGTGAGCGGACCGGTCTCTATATGGGATCCGAACCCTCGGCGGGAGCGCCGCACTCTACCAAGTGCGCCACTGGGCTGGCCCGGGCTTGCATAGTTTCTGATGAGAAGTGGGTAGTGTTTCCTGTATTTGTTCTTCCATACATTGAGGGTCTCATTTCTTTGAATGCTTTTAAGATTTTTTTTTTTATCACTAGTTTTCAGCATTTGATTATAATGAGCCTTGGTGTAATTTTCTTTGTGTTTGTCTTGCTAGTTCATTGAGTTTCTTCCATCTGTGGGTTTATCATTATATTATTTTCCACAATAAATTACCACAAACTGGATGGGTTATAACAAAAAAAATTTATTGTCACATTTCTGGAGGCCAGAAGTTTAAACGCAGGACTGTTGGCAGGACTGTACTCTCTCCAAAGGCTCCAGGGGATCGTCCTTTCTCACTTCCTCCAGCTTCTGGTGGCTCTGAGCATCCTTGGCCCATGGCTTCACAAGTCCAGTTTCTGACTCTGTTCTTCATGTGGCCTTCTCCTCTCTCTGTGCCTTGAAGGATACTTGTCATTGGATTTAGTACCCACCTGGATAATCCAGGGTGGCCTCATCTTGAGATCCTTAACAATTACATCTGCAAAGACCCTTTTTTCAAACAAGTGCTCCTTCACAGGTTCTGGAGGGTTAGGATGTGATGTCATTTTGGGGGGGTGGGGGTGGGGGCACCACCATTCAACCCACTACAGTAGTTTTTATCAAATTTGGAAACATTTTTGTCATTATTTCTTTAAATTTGTTTTATTTCCCCTGCTCCCTTATCCTGTCCTCTGAGACTCCAATTACACATATGTTAGAATGCTCAATAGTGTCTCACAGATTACTGAGGCTCTTCAACTTTTTTCAGTTCTTTTTTTTCTCCTCTTGCTTAGGCTTGGATACTTTTATTACTCTGCCATCATACTTACTGCTGTTTAAATTCTTTACTGTCTAATCTGCTGTTAATTCCACCCAGTGAAATTTTCATTTCATTGTACTTGTTATCTTTAGATGGCCCATTGGGTTCTTTAATTACTTAATTTTATTTTTAAAATCTATTCTTTTTGTTTTATTTGCTTTTTTGCTTGTTTATTTTTTCTCTTCTTTTTGTTCTTTTTTTTATTTTAAAAAAGTTTTTGAAAAAAAAATTTTTTTTTTTTTTCTTCACCAGCTGGCTGGTACACGGATCTGAACCCTTGATCTTGGTGTTATAACACCACTTTCTAACCCACTGGACTAACCAGCCAGTCCTTTTCCTTCTACATATTTGTGGGGTACAGTGTATTGTTTCAATACATGCATATACTGTACTGGTTCTTTTTTAATATCTCCCATTTCTTTCCTCATGAATATTTTGTTCATGTTTTTCTTTAAATCCTTGAGCATAGTGAGCCATATATCATCTTTATAATTTCTGAGTCTATTTTTATTGAATGATTTTTCCACTGATTATGGGTTATATTTTTCTATTTCTTGGCATATCTAGTGATTTTTAACTGGATGTTGGACATTGTAAGTATTATGATGTTAAGCTTATCTGGATTTTGTCTTCCTTTAAAGTGTATTACGCTTGTTCTGACAGACTAAGTAAATTATTTGCAAATCAGTTTGATCCTTCTGAGGCTGATTTTTAATATGTTAGGGTGGGTCTAGGTGAGCCTTTTCTCTAGGGATAATTTAGCCCTACTCCTTTTTTTTTTTTTTTTCTCCTTTTTTGTCTTTTACTGACTGGTAACGGGATCGCAACCCTCAGTGTTGCGCCCGTACCGGGGACCGGCAACGGGATCGCAACCCTCGGTGTTGCGCCCGCACCGCGCTCAACCAGTGAGCGGGAACCGGTCTCCACATGGGAGCCGAACCCTTGGCGGGAGTGCCGCCGCGTTCCCAAGTGGTGCACTCTCCAGTGCGCCACTGGGCCGGCCCTAGCCCTACTCCTAAGGCATAACTCTTCTGGGGTCTATATTGAATATACTGGATGATCAACAAAGTCTCTCCATTCTATCAGGTTGGAGCTTGAATGTCTCCCTGCCCTCAGTGAGCTCTGAGAATTTATCAGTTAATTGCTTCTTTTTGTCTGGTCTCGTTTCACTATACACATATGAAGGTTCAGCAAAGATTCAAAAGCGATGCAGATTTCTGTAGGTCACTTTTTTTTAGCTCACTCCTTTCCAGAACTCTGTCCTGCAACTTCCAGCTGCTTCAGTCTCCCTGGACTACTGACTCTATTTCCTCAACTCAGGGAGACCACCATGCTCTGCTGGGGATTCCCTTCCCTGAATAGCAGCCTAGAATGTTCCTCCAAGCAGAAATCCAGGGAAGTCATAGGGCTCACCTTGTCTGTTTCCTTTTCCTCAGGGATCACAGTCCCAGACTACCTGTTGCCTAATGTCTGAAAATAATTATTATTTCAATAGTTTTCTTATTGTTTATGGTGGAAGAGTAATTTCAGGTGTTTCATCATGGTTGGGGTGGAAGCCTTTTTCACTGGCATTTTAATCAAGTTTTGGGAAGAAGAGGAGAAATTACATGCATGTTCTCAGTTCACTGTATTTGACTAGAAGTCCTGGACTCCTGAAATATATACTTTTATCACACAACAAAAACCTCATGCAATGTAATCATGCTGTTCACCAAATAATAATAGGATATATACAAAACATTAATGCATAGTATCCCACAGGCACAGGACATGGCTTGGAAGTTGTACCATGAACATATTCTTTCATTCCTATCAGTGTATTACTGTAACTGTATACATGATCAGTGATAATGTCAATGATTTAAATTGGTGACCCTAACTTTTTCTTTTTTTTCAAAGCTCCTGCACCACAAGGGAGCCTTTGAACTTTATTTATTTATATGGTCGCTGGCTGGTATGGGGATCCGAACCCGTGACCTTGGTGTTACAAGGCCAGGTCCTAACCAGCTGAGCCACCTGGCCAGCCCATTGGTGATCCTTCCCGAAGGTGTGGTCTGGGACCCCTCAGATAGGTCTGTCCTCAGGTGCCCTCCTTGGCCAACAGCCTTTCAGGACCACTTTTCAGCCCCAGGCTTATTCTTTACAGGCAGCCCACTGGCCATTGGAGGAGGAAATCCAGCCAGAGGACCTAGGTGGACAGGAAGGGAGGAAGGCACTACCTCTGCCAAACTTATGTCCTGCCCTGTCTTTCCACTCCTCTGACCCCAGCTCATCATGTCTGTCTTTTATGTTGCCTTGTGGGGTGGGCAAGGCAGGGCAGCCAGGGGGGTGCTACCTGCACAGGGGCTGTTGGGCAGAAGTGACCAGGGGCTCACTTCAGGTGGGCTGCCTCAGAAGTGACCAGGGCTACGTCTTCACCTCCTTCTCCAGGTGGACATTGAGCAGCTGGATCCTCGTGGTCGGACTCCCCTGCACCTGGCCACCACACTGGGTCACCTCGAGTGTGCCCGTGTGCTCCTGGCACACGGCGCAGACGTGGGCAGGGAAAATCGCAGTGGCTGGACAGGTGGGCCCCCTACTCACCCTGGCCCCACAGCCAGGGTTTCCCCAGCATCATATACTCACATCTGGTTGGCTGAAGGGTCCTGCCCTGTGATATTGTCCTCCCTTCCCCAGTGCTTCAGGAGGCTGTGAGTACCCGGGACCTGGAGCTGGTGCAGCTGGTGCTGCGGTATCGGGATTACCAGCGGGTGGTGAAGCGGCTGGCGGGCATCCCCGTGCTCCTGGAGAAGCTGCGCAAGGTGAGGCCCAGCCTCCCAGCCTCCCCACTGGAGGGAGCCCCACTGCTGGTGCAGGCTTAGGCACTCTGCTTCTCATCCTCCAGGCCCAGGACTTCTACGTGGAGATGAAATGGGAGTTCACCAGCTGGGGTAAGAGGGGCTGGTCGGGGGCCTCTCAGCCCACTGCCACCTCCTCAGCTAGGCCTTTCCAGACCGCCCCACATACCATCTCGATTCCATTACTGTTTCCTTCACTCTGTAATGATTTGCTTACTTATTTATTACCTGTTACCCCTTGCTAGAAGGTAAGCTGCCAGAGGGCAGGAGTCCTGTCTTGTTCAATGTTGTTTTCTCAGTGTCTGGCACCCCATAGTTCAATAAATATTTGTTGAAAATATGAATGAAAGATCGAGTGAATGGATTAACAAATGGTGGAAACTAGGGACTTGGTGACTAAGACCTACTTGTCCCTGACTTCTGGTTGCTCACATCTGAGTGAGCATTGCCTATATTTTGTCTGGGTGGGGAGGTGGTGGGAGGAGGTGATGCTCTCCCACCAATTCCCTCACCCCTTCCTGGCCACACTATTGACCCTGACCTCACGCCCTGAGCTGGCCCAGGCAACGCCAAGTGACCTCTGACCTCCACTTCTACCCAGTGCCCCTGGTATCCAAGATCTGCCCTAGTGACACCTACAAAGTGTGGAAGAGTGGGCAGAACCTGAGAGTAGACACCACGCTCCTGGGCTTTGACCACATGACATGGCAGCGGGGGAACCGCAGCTTCGTCTTCAGGGGCCAAGGTCAGGCAGGCAGGAGGTAGAGCAGGGTGGGCAGGGTGGGAGACAGCTCCACACCCCCCTCTGACCCCCGTCTGTTCTGTGGCTGGCAGACACGAGTGCCGTGGTCATGGAGATTGACCATGACCGCCGGGTGGTGTACACAGAGACGCTTGCGCTGGCCGGGCAGGACCGTGAGCTGCTGCTGGCTGCCGCCCAGCCCACCGAGGAGCAAGTGCTGAGCCGGCTCACTGCACCCGTCGTCACCACACAGCTTGACACCAAGAACATCTCCTTTGAGAGGTGGGTGGGCACAGCCTTGGTCAGCCTGGAGCCAGCCTGGTAGGGTGCCTGCCTCACCTGCACTGCTCTGCCTCCCCAGGAACAAGACTGGTATCCTGGGCTGGCGCAGTGAGAAGACCGAGATGGTGAATGGGTATGAAGCCAAGGTGAGGCTGAAGCTCATGGTGCCAGCCCGGCCACAGTCTTGCCTACGGAACACTGGGCATGGGGTTCCTGGCCACCCTTCGCCAGCTTTGGAGGTGCAGAGGCCGTGTGGCATGGAGGGAAGGGCATGAGACTAACAGTCACTGATGAGAATGGCATTTCTTGGGCACTTATATTCACATTCAAGGCACTGTTCTAATATTTGATATGTATGTATAGATGCACACACACATGCACACACACACACTCACTCAGTCCTCACAACAACCCTTTCAGCTAGGTGCTATTGTTATTTCCATTTTACAGATGTTTACTGAGCCCTTTCCATAGTGTCACATTTAATCTTCACAATGACTCCACTAAGTAGGGATGATCAGCTCATTTTATGGTGAGGAAATGGAGGCTTGGACTGGGTCAGTGACCTGTACAAGGTTCCACAGCTGTAAGTGACAGGGCTGGGGTTCAGACCCTGGCCGCCTGACTCTCAAGCCAGGCCTTTACCCCTAAGAAGACTGTGTCTGTCACTCCGTGACCCCCACGTTGCCATGCACATGATACCGCTGATGAAAGAAGGAAGTAACAAATGCTGCAAGGTTCTGTATGTGTTGTCTCCTCCTGGAAGCCCTCTCTGGCTGTGTAGGCTGAGCTAAGATCTCTGTGTTACCCCACCAGAGCATGTATCACACTGAGTTATAACTGTCCATGTTCTTGTCTCTCCAACTAGACTGTGAGCCTCAGGAGGGCAGGGATCATGACTGGCTTGTTCACCTATATCCCTGATGTCCTGGCACATAAAGGCTCCTCAAAAAATGTTTGTTGAATGAATAAGTGAATGAATAAGTGACTTCATATATTTACTTGCCCAAAGGCCTGGAGAATGGAGCAAAGAGCCCCTCTAGGACCCTTTCTTTCTTTCAGGGAGTGTTCAGAATGCTCTTGGGGGCAGGGTGTGGAGGTACCAGAGCTGTCTCTGAGCCCTTTTCTCATCTGTCCCCAGGTATATGGGGCATCCAATGTGGAGCTCATCACCCGGACCCGGACAGAGCATCTTTCAGAACAGCACAAGGGCAAGGTCAAAGGTAATGACTAAGGCAGAGGCCATGGTGGGAGGTGTTGCAAGATTGGAGGAACCAGCTGCCACTTAAGCATCTCTAATGGCATCCTAGTAAGAGTCATGGTGGTTTATTCAGGAAAATAGATTTCAATTCAAGTGCCAAGCCCTAATGATTGGTACTGGCTGCCTAGAGTACTGCTAAGAAGATTCTAAGGCTCATTTGGGCTCAGTGGAAAGGCATGCTACAATTGCTAATGTCTGCCTTGTATTTGGGAGGGGAGAGAAATGTCGTGGATGCCATTTATTGGCCATCTTAGTTTAGTGAGACATACCCAAGGTAGAAAGTCAGGAGACCCTGCCACTGACTCTGTGTGCCCACTGATACCACACCCGATTCTCTGGGCATCAGTGACCCTGTATGAAGTGGAAAGACAGAATTTCCACCTCACGGGGAACAAAGTGAAGTCATTAGTATGGAAATGCCTGAAGGAAAACACACACATACATGCGCATGCCTCCAAACTGCTTACCAAAGGTAGATATGTTACCGTCCAGTGTTACCAACCTGGAAAGCAGCACTTTGGGAAGTTTCTCCTGAGCCCTCGGTCTACTTTTTTTTTTTGGCGCCAGCCGGTACAGGGATTGAACACTGGACCTTGGTGTTATCAGCACCACACTCTGGTTTCCTTTTATTCTTACAATAATTTTAAGCTGTGCTTGTAGTGGTACTGGCTTCTGCTCCTTTGAGTCCTCAGTCACCTTCAGATGAAGGTGCCTAGGTATGTGGTATGGGTGAGGAGTCCCACCAACCCAGGACTCAGCCTTCTCCCTAAGTCTTGGATACTGTCACTTCCAAAGAGGTGCCCAAGTGTGTGGGGGGCTGCCATGTCTTCTGAGATGCCACATTTCTTGTAGGCTGTAAGACACCTCTGCAGTCCTTCCTGGGAATTGCTGAGCAGCACGGGGGCCCCCAAAATGGGGTGAGTGTGTGCCAGGAGTGCCCCTAAGTGGAGGGGTATGGTAGTGGCTCACGAGGAGGCTTGGGAGGCATCCTGCTTAGCATGGCTTATGTGGACCTACTTTCCACAATGCCGAAGGCCATGTTAGTTCCACACTGTCAGGGGGGACAGTTTGGGGGCCCTGGGGTACTAAATGGCTGGCTTGGCATCAGGGACTGAGAAGGGCTCATGGGTCCTTCCCCGTGTGGTACAGACCCTGATCACTCAGACTCTGAGCCAAGCCAACCCTACTGCCATCACTGCAGAAGAATACTTCAACCCCAACTTTGAGCTTGGCAACCGTGACATGGGCCGCCCCATGGAAATGACCACCAAGACACAGAAGTGAGGCCCCCTGCTGATGCTGGGGAGGGGTGGGCAGAGCTGGGGCTCCAGGAGATGCTGGGAGGCCATGGCTTCTTGCAATTTCCCTCACCCCTTGGGATCTGGGGGGGCAGGTTCAAAGCCAAGCTGTGGCTGTGTGAGGAGCATCCCCTGTCCCTGTGTGAGCAGGTGGCTCCCATCATTGACCTCATGGCCGTCAGCAATGCGCTTTTTGCCAAGCTCCGGGACTTCATCACCCTGCGCTTGCCTCCTGGCTTCCCTGTCAAGATTGGTGAGACCCCCACTTCCCTTTCCCTGGTGGGCAGATGGGCTTCAGATGTGGCAAGGGGCCAGGGTTGGTGTGAGATGGTGGGTGCCAGCGCCCGATGGTTTCTACATCCTTAGAAATCCCCATCTTCCACGTCCTCAACGCCCGCATCACCTTCGGGAACCTCAATGGCTGTGACGAGCCGGTGCCGTCAGTGCGAGGCAGCCCGAGCAGCGAGACCCCTTCTCCAGGCAGCGATTCCTCCAGCGTCAGCAGCTCCAGTTCCACGAGTGAGGCTCCCCACTCCGCCCCCAGCAACCCCCCGCCCCCGTCTTCCCTCCCGGCCCCTCGGAGCCCGCCTTCCCCAGCAGATCACATGCCCCGTCCCCGCCTGACACCCAGCCCCGTGCCCCCAGCCTCGTGCCGTGGCTGCGAGATCTCCCCTGCGTTGTTCGAGGCCCCACGCGGCTACAGCGTGCTAGGTGGCCAGCGAGAGGCGGCGACCCGTGACGACGATGATGACTTGTTGCAGTTCGCCATCCAGCAGAGCCTGCTTGAGGCGGGCAGTGAGTATGACCAGGTGCGTCCCTGCGGCCGCCCTGGGCCACAGGACTGCAGTGCCACCACAGCTCACTGGCCCACGCCCTCTTCCTCCAGGTCACCATCTGGGAGGCGCTAACCAACAGCAAGCCAGGCACCCACCCCATGTCCTACGAGGGTCGTCGACAGGACAGGTCAGTGCCCACTAGGCTGAAGAGGATTTGGAGATGCCTGTCCTCTCCCCGCAGCACACGCACACAGTACCCCAGCACCCAGTCACACTGGCCGAGGACACTGCGAACTGAGCAGCCCCTCCTGGCCCAGAGAAACCGTGGTGCCCTCAGTAGGGACCCTACCGGCATCAGGATGGATTCTACCACCACCCTTTCCTGGCTCTGGGGTGGGTGGGCAGCGCTCCGGCAGCGGGCAGGGAGCAGGGATCCAGGCTTTCCGGAGTTCAGGCTCTCACCAGACAGTCGGGGCTGGGGTCCTGGAAGATGCCCACATGCTCGGGGCCACCGTGGATGGGGAAGAGAACTTTGGGGATCCCCCACAACTGGGTGGGGGCCAGCGCGGTGAGGCTAGAGGGTGGTGGGCCTTCCCTGCCCCGGGGCCTCCACCCTGTCTCCTGCCCCGCTTATGGGCAGGTGCGCTTGGGGACCCTCGACATATCCTCCCGCCCGCAGGAGCGCCCCGCCCACGCCGCAGCGCCGGCCTGCGCCCCCGGCGTCGGGACCCAGCCCTCTGCCCAACCCGGGCCAGAGTTCCGGCGGCCACGTGTTCCGGAGCTACGACGAGCAACTGCGGCTGGCCATGCAGCTCTCGGCGCAGGAACAGGAGGAGAGGCGGCGGCGCGCGCGCCAGGAGGAGGAGGAGCTGGAGCGCATCCTGAGGCTCTCCTTGACTGAGCAGTAGCGCCCCCTGCCGGGCACCTTGCCCACACCACGTGCGACCATCCCCGGGCCCCCATTGAGGCCCGCCCCAGCCCGCGCGCCTGCCCAGCTGCAGCTGGTGACTGGAGTCACCGCCTTGCGGGTGAAGCAGCGCACCAGGCATGGAACCGGGGAGGGTTTCGGCACCGGCACGGGGTACCTTTCCAGGTCAGGGCCCTGGAGGCAGCTGGCACGGCCCGGTCCCCCTGCTTTGCTGTATCCTGACCCCCAACCCGCTCGCCTGGGCTGGATCTATCCAAGGGCGGAGCGAGGTCTTGAAGGGGAGTCGAATCCTTAGAGGAGCATTGTCTCCATCCCTTGCTCCTTCTGGCCTGTCCTCCTCTCTGTTCACTGACCCCTTTCCAGGACACTGCCCCTTAAGCCTTGCATCTCCGCTCTTCACCCCTGGGGGGCAGCTGAGCTTCCCGCGTGCTGTGTCGCTGCTTTGTCCCAGACACAAACCAGCACGTCAAGGGCCCAGCCCCTCCCCCACCCCGGCATTTCAGCGTCAAGTGCACTTAGCGGGGTGCCCGGCTCCCCCAGTTCCCACACCCGTCCTGAGTCTCAGGGTGGTCCCAGTTTTTCCTCGGGCAGTCAGAAGTTGGAGTCTCCTTCTCCAAGGCACGTTTTTGTGATCAGGGAGTGTGTCCAAGTTGGCCCCGTGGCCTGGGCAAGTCCTGACTCCCCCATGGTGCCTTGGAGAGTGGGGGGCGTATTGGTCTGGGGGCAAGTACTAGATCCTACACTAGAGTGGCTACAAAGGGGTCGCCCAGGGCCCTAGCACCACCACCCACCCCTTCCCACCAGCTGCTGCTAGCCCTCTATGGTGTGCATCCCACTTGCCCCCACCGAGGGGCTGACTCTAAAACCCTTCATCCAATGGTGCTAACCCCCTGGCTCTCCCCTGCCCCAACTCACCCACCCAGAGAAGCACAGACCCCGCCAGGGGCAGGGGCCCACCGCACACCCTTGTCTCGGGCCTCTCGGACTGGCCTTCCCGGATCAGCCAGTGAGGCTCAGAAGGGACACAAAACAGGGAAGGAAGAAAACAACAGGAGAAACTGCTCCTCCCACCCCTTCCATGATGCCAGGGGCACCAGACTGACTCTGAGGCACAAATAAAGAGGCTTCAAACCGGAGGTTTTTCCTACCTGGCTTTACTGGGGAGGAACACCCACGGTGCGGGCTGTGGGGGGGGGGTGTCTTTGTGAACCTCAGTGTGGGGAGGGCTCTAGGATAAGAGGCTACCTGATGGACCCCAAGTCCAGAGTTGTGTTTGCCAGATTCCCCAGGAGCTTGGGGGTAGCAATTGCAGAGGCTGGGGGTACTTGCTCCCCCTACTCCCCCACCTATGCAGGAGGCACAGACTGAGCACTTAATAAAATATTTCATTCAGTATGTCTTGTTTTCCTCATAGAATCAAGCCATAGCAGAGGACTGGGGGCAGTCTCTGGGGGTGTGTGTGTGTGTGTGAACCTGCTTCCTCATGCCAGCTGTCTCCCCGGGGCTCCCTCGAGGAAGCCGCCCTCTCCCCGTGGGTGCAAAAGGAGAAGAGCCTTCCGCCACAGACTACTGGGGGTAGCCAGTGGGTCCGGCTCTGCAGCCAAAGTGTTGTGTTAAGAGTCTGCAGCAAGGGGGTGAGGCCTCTCTGGTCTACCACCCAGGGTGGTGCTATCAAGTGAGCTGATTAGGAAAAGCGCCATAATTTCCCCAGTCTGGGGAGACCCGTCGAATCGCCACCCCTTTGAGGTCAAGCCCAAGCTCCCCAATATCCCCTAGCATCCGCTAATACTAAGCACTTGCCCTGCCCTGGGTGGAGGACAGAGGAAGACACCGCCTCGCCGTGCAGCACCATTGCTGAGGCCCCTGTTACCCGGGCCTCCTTAGGCCAGCTCCTGCCGAGTTCCCGACGCGGCGTGCAGCTCACCCCCAGCCAGCCAGACACGGGTCCCCCCCACGCTCCATTTGTCCAGGTCTCCCTCCAGGGGCGGAGTTCCCTTCCCAGTCCCGCCCCTGCCCACAGCCCAGGGAGGCTGGGTCCAGAGTCTGGGACATAAAACCCGGCGGGGCCGAGTCCGTGCGCCCCGCCCCGCCCGCCCGCCCTGCGTGGAGCTTCTCCCCGCGCGCCCCGCTAGTCGGTTCCGTCCACCAGTTCGCACAGCATGTTCTCCAGGGCCGTGATGCGCCGGTCCTGGGCCTGCACCTGCTCACGAAGGGCCTTGATCTCCTCCAGCAGCGTCTCCAGGGTGTGCTGCTGCTGGGACGCGGAGGACAGAAGGGGCCGCGTTGGACAGGGAGTGGCACGGGGATATGTGGACTGGGGGGGCAGGGCCGGATCTTACCGACAAGCTGGCGTCGCTGGCCGACTGGCTGTGGCGGGACCCGGAGGGTGGGCGCACGTCCAGGATGTTGCGCTTAGTAACGCGGAGCTCGCGGTGCTTGGGCGGAACGTAACCGTCCCTCAGAGAAATGAGCACAGGTTCAGCGTCCTGGCCAGATAGCCATTCGTCGGCTTCTAGGGCCGGCTCCGGACCCGGCGTGTCCGGGTACAGATCATCCTGGAACAGGTCTGACTGCGGGAGTGAGTGCAAAGGCCGACACGTGTGAGCGGGGCGCCAGGCCTGCTGCGCTCCCTTCCTCCTCGGAGCCCTGACCAGCCCCTCTCCCAATCCCTCACCTTGCGGGGCACAGTCATGATGATGGGTTCACACTTTCTTTCGTGCAACTTGTAGAACCTGTAAAGGAGTGGGGTTCAGCACCCCCGCAGACTCCCACCCCCTTAACTTCTGTCTGGGACCAAGGGGTTGGAAACCAACACTTGCTGAGCGCCTGCCGTGCGCATTGCACTTTAAACACATCTTTTGTTCTGTGGTAAAACACCTCTGATGAGATGTTTATCATTTTACAAATGAGGAAACTGAAGTTCAGAGAATGTCAGGTTAGTGAGCGCTGAGGCTGGCCCTGAAACAGATCCCCCCGCCCTCCTTTTCCTAAGCATTGCACTATTGGCTGAGTTGGGGACAGAGATGAGTCCCCGACATGAGTTGGGGACAGAGACAGGCGTATGGGAGGGGCCCAGGCTGCTGACCGGGCGATCTCGCACTTGCTGACATCCAGCCCCCGCTTGGGCATGAAACCCATGCCTCGCTGCGGCTCTTTGCTACTGAACGTGTTCAGGTAGTGCACAAAGGGTGGTTCGTCGGTAATCTCGAAGTACCGAATGCTGCTGTCGCCCTGCAAAACCAGTCGGTTTAGAGGCGCGCCCGGGCAGGGCGCTCCACATCCAGCCCTCTAGTCTCCCCGCCCGGTCGCGAGCACCTTGCCACACAGGTAGACGATGCCGGAGTCGGGATCATAGAAGGGCAGTAGGACGCCGTTGCTTGTGTCCATCTCCTGCAGTGCGACTGGCTCCTCGAAGTTGTTCTGTCCGAGCACAAGAGGCGTGACCAGCCCTGTCGCGCCCTCCTGTGCTTCTTCGGGATCCCCAGAAGCTCCTTTACGTTTCCTGCCCGCCCCAAACCTCTGGTGACCAGAGCTGCAAGACCCTCCCCTAGACACACCACTCCTCCCTCCCCGCACATTTCCCCCCCCCCCCTGCGCCTCCGCATGCAGTCACAGCAAACCACCCCCAGGGACTCGGCATCACCAGGTAGGGGCACCAGCGCAGGCTCCTTCAGGCGACGCAGCAAAACTGGGCAGAGGGGTTGCTGTGGAGATGGCAGGCGCTGCAGAGGTGGCAGCAGCCTCCAGCCCTGTCTGGGTGGGCATGCCATGCGGGTAGGGGGCGCCTGGCCCCTCTCCCGTGATGCCAGTCCCCGGGGCACACACCCCAAGCCTCCAGCTGCGTTACCGGGTCCCACAGGCCCAGCTCTCGCTGGCTCATGCGGGTGAAGCCGGTGGTGAAGATATGACCCTGGCGTGTGAAGACGGCCCGCATGGGCCTCATCCCCTCGTGGGCCGCAAATCTCTCCTGGGGGTTGGGGGGAGACAGGGAGGGGCATCACCAGCTGGAGGGCCAAGCGACCAGCTTGCCTACTTGGGGGTGGGGGGTGAGGAGGCGGGGGAGAGACAAAAGGGGCCTAAGAATTCAGCTTCCTGGGGGCCACGACTGGCCCCTGTCCTGGAGACAGCAGGAATTGCGCGGCTCTCAGCAGATCCCGAACCATTAAGCGCCCTCAAAGGCTGATCCCTAGAGCAGGGGGTGTCTGCTGGCTCCCCGGGGTCGCAGCGAGGCTTTTTCCGCTCAGGCCACGGCCCGGGAGTGCGCTCCTGGCTGAGCCAGTGAAGGAGCGAGCAAGCGAGCGCCCCCGGAGCGGCCTGGCCTACCGGGTCCCAGAGCGCGAGCTGCCGCTCACTCATCCTGCTGAAGCCGGTGCTGAGCAGCTTCTCGTCTGCGGTGAAGACGGCCCGCAGCGGGCGGGCGCCCTCATGAGGCCGGACTCGTTCCTGCTCGCGGGGTTAGTGGGTTAGCGCGCCCGCCCCCACCCCCGGCCCCAGCCGCGCTCGGCGCGCGTGCTCCACGCACACATGCACGCGCCCCGCGCACCCCGCACACGATAGAGGCTGGTGAGACGATGGCCGCCGCCCTGGGGCAAGCAACGCGCGAGGGTTGCCCCCATTCCCCGCCCAGCGTTATCAAAAAGGGCGGGTAGGGGCCAGCCCTTGAGTCAGTGTCAGGCCCCAGATCCTAGAAGATGGCGCTGGGTGCCGGCTGAGGGGAGAGGGGTCCGGGAGCTCAGGTTTCATGCAGGTTCTGGTGGGAGGATGGAGTTTCCAGCTTCCCTCCTCAATCCCAAAGCGAGGAGCCCTCCTCTGAGCTTCTGAGAGGCAGGGGAGGGGAGGGAACAGGAGTGGGGGCAGAGAATTGCAGGCTGGGGGCTTACTTAGGGCAGGGAGCTGTGGTTGCAGGGACTGGGGAGGAGGGATTGTCTCTGGAATAGGGACGGGGCAGGTGAAAGCTGGGACGAAGGGCTCTGATGATTGTGGGTACAGGGAACTGGCAGCTGGTCACAGGGCAGGGGCTTCTGGGCAGTGGCCAGGCTAGGCACTCACCGCCACCACTTGGCTCTTTCGGGGGTCGATGATGCGCAAGGTCTTATCCTTGCACGTGGTGGCTAGCAGGCTACCATTGCTGTTCCAGCACACACTGTGGATGACGTCGGGGTGCATATCGTCCAGGCTCAGCAGCACCTCACCGGTGCCCACATTCCAGATGATGATCACATTGTCACCACCTGCCCAGAGTGGCCAGGCATGGTCACCTGGGCCCTGTCTGTGCCACCCCCTCACCCCCCATCTACAGTAGAGACCTCTCCCTAGGACCCCAGACCTGCACTGAGCAGGACGTTCCTGGCAGTAGGGTGCCAGGAGAGGATGCCCACACGCTTGGAGTGGCCCTCGAGTGTGATGATAGGCTCCGTAATGTTGCGCATGGGGGTATAGTCTGGAATCTGCCACACCTGGGTAGGAGGAAAAGGCGTAGGGTGGGGGGGATGAGGACCTGGCCCTGTCCCTCCACTCCTCGCCTACGTCCCCTCAACCTTACTAGCTCTCTTGAGTGGTAAGGGTCAAATACAGGGCAAGATGTGGTGGTACCTGGCTAGGGCAGAAACAGCTGGGAGCCATTGGGGGCACTGCCAGCTCTCTAGAGACTTCCCCATTCACTCCAGCAGGGAGACTTCAGAGCACTGCCCCCCTGCTCTTCAGGCCCCAAGTTGGCCATGGCTATAATTAGTTCTAAGCAGTGCATCCTGGGAGGGGGTGGGCATGTAGCTAAAAATAGACTGTGAGCTGGGTAGGGCAGGGCCCTGGGACCCAGCATCTCCCTTACCACCTTCCCCAGTACAGGTGAGGCAGCCCACCCTGCTCCCCTGCCCAGCTGTCCAGCAGCATCCACTTGGCTCCTACCATGATAGTGGTGTCGTCTGAGGCACTGGCAATGACGTTGTCATTGTGTGGGCACCAGTCAATGTCCAGTACTGGGGCAGTGTGCCCAGTTACCAGCGGGTAGTTCTTATCCACTCGTCCTGTCTGAAGGGGTCAGAAAGAAAGATGTGGGACCACTCTCCCATGTGGTTTTTGGGGTGGGCAGGGGATCTGTTTACATCTCAATTCTCTATCATCTATGTTCTCTTTGCAGACCCTTTTCTGTACGTCTAATCCCATCCAGTTTATTTCCTGTATTTTGCTTAACGCGGAATTGAAATCATTTAAATATTAGGGAATCTGACACACAAAGGTAAGATGACTTAACCAAAGACACACAGCAAGACACTGATAGAGCAAAGACTTGAACTCAGTCCAGTGCTCTTTTAAAGACACCTACTTGGAAAGGGCTGTTCTTGAGCCTGTTCCCCAATTGGGATGTCTATGGGAAGGCCCTGGTGGGAGAGGTCAAGGTGAGGTAATTCTCAGTGCAGTACCCAACAGTCCTTTCCTAGGTACCTTTGGCAGATCTCTCCTTTATCACTGGCTTCACCTTGTAACCACAGCAGCAGGCAATTCTGGCACCTACTATCCCCAAACCTGAGCGGGGGGTCCACCTATTTTTGGTCTTCATGGGCTGCTTGTGGAGGCTCTGAGGCCTCTGCAGGGGCTGGCATAGGCTCAGACCAGGAGGTAGGGGAGAGGGGTGGCCATGTGGCACTGAAATGGCAGTCATACTGGAGGAGGAGGCAGCTCCAGCTGAAATTTGAGCCCTGGGGATGGTGTCCCTGCATGGTGTCTGCATTGTCTGGGGTGAGTCACCAGCTATTGTCAGGCCTCTTCCCGACCCTGCCTCCTATGGGGCCTCCCCTAAAAAGGTGTAGGGAGTCAGAATCCAGGTCAAGGTCATGCCTTGGGATAACCATCCTGAGGGTGGAGAGGGCCAAGGAGCTTAAGGTTACACAGCAAAAGTTGTAGTCATTTCTTGGCCCCCATCCCTAGGATAGGAGGGCTCTGGCTTTATGTGTCATGTCCCCCTGCCCTTCACTGTCATTTTACTTCACTGCAAGAACCAGAGTGGGGAGGTAGCCAGGAACTCTTTGGATAGAGCCTGATCCTGTTCTCAATGTGCTGCTCTGGGATGTGATTTAATCAAAGAGGTCATCCTGGGCTGGGGAGGAGGATCTCCATACTCAAAACATGAGGGTGTGAAGCATTAGGAGAGACAGGGACAGAATCTGGCCAAAGTTTTGGCTCTGCTGTGTCCCAACCATCTCCAACACCTGATTCACTTCTTTGTCCCTACTGGGAATAAGGTGTTGCATGGAGAGGTGGACAGGTTAGGGAGTGTGTGCAGACCACCGTGATGCTGCTGCTAAGGGTGGAGTGAGGGAGCCTTCCCACTGGTCCCTGAGGGATGGGGAACATGGAGCTTCCAGTTCATACAAACTGCCCTTCTGACTGAGCAGTGGAACTAGGTGAGAACACAACCTGCTGTCAGGAGTCCCCAGGGGTCCCAGCCAGTGTCCTCCCACTTGCTTCTTTCCCCTCATCCCTCACCTTGGCCAGAGGCAGGACAATGAAGGCACCACCGCCTCCAGCCTCCATGATAATGGCCAGGAATTTTGGGTTGACGGCACAGAAGGAGCTGTCCCATGTGACCCTGGACACACGGATGTCCTCATAGGCCTGGTCAGCCTTTGCCGCCTGCCCAAACACATGGCGGAACTTGCTCTGTCGAACAACACGCCGGCTCATGCCTGGGGGCAGAGATTGAGGATCTCAGTGCCCAGAAATGCCTTTGGTCCTTAGTCCTGTGAGCTGTGGGAGGAAGGAGGAGTGGAGGGGGTGGCAGGTGAGAAGGGTTATCTAGCCAGGAGTCAGGTATAAATCCCCACAGAGTCTGATCCTAGAAGTAGGGAGCCTTCTTCAAGGTGATTGACATATGGGAAAGTTCTTTGTCACCTGCAAAATGCTGTTTAATGTGAGGGGCTAGGATTTGGGGCCTGACTTCTCTTTAGATACCCAGGTTGGTGGGACAGTGGAGACTACCAGGGTTGAAAGCTTCCTGGAAGTTGGAATGTTTTGGGGAGGAGCCTCAACACTAGGCTGCCCTCCTGCTGCCAGCCTTGGATAAGTATCTCTTCATGGAAATGGTTGTATCTCCCAGAGGCACCCTGTCCAGAATAGAGGCCTTGGCCATTGGACTTGGCTTGAAGCCAGTTATGGGGCTAGGACTGCAGCCCCCCAAGATCCAGAGATCGCATCTTTGGCATAGTTCAGGCAGATGGGGTTTTGCCTTTTTCTAAAAATTTGCCAAGGGAGAAGTTCTTCCTGTCAGCTAACCCGATTCCTTCCTGCTACTGTCTTCATCAGTTTACTCCCTGCTGGTGGGGGTGAGGGACACAGTGTAAGGTGGATCTCTCCTCCTCCTACTCCTTCCCGCACTGGCTTCTCAAAGAGGCCCTAACCAAGGTCTTCTGGCTTTTGCCTACCATACTTTGGTCCAGTTTCTCCTCTGGGTCCTCTACCCAAGATGGGCCTCACTCCTGGTAAACTCTCCTGGGGATGAAGTCCTGACCCCAAGTTCAGGGCCAGATTTGCGGAGGTGCAGAGGGTGAGGTGCCTTTTCTCCAGTCAGGACCTGTCCTGTTTTCCCCAGGAGACACACCCAGCTCTCCCAAAGCCCCAGCCACTGACTCCTTGCCCTCCCCAGCCTCGGGCATCCCTGTGCCCTTCAAGCCGCTTCTTCGACCCCAGGCCTAAGGCCCTGCCTCCCCGCACCCTCCCCCGGCCTCCTGCCCCGGCACTGCGTTCTTTCAAGACGAGGTGTCCGCACCCGGCGGGCGCGCGGGCTGCTCTCCGGCCCAATATAGACACCAAGTCCGCCCCGCCCGGGACAGAATTTGGCGGGGAGGGGGAGGGGGTGCGAACCTCTGCCCGCTCCAGAGACCCAGTCCGCTCCGCTGGCTGCGGTGGCAGCGGGAACCGGGGGAGGGTGGGGGAGTGTAGGGTTTACCTGGTGCTGAACTGGCCGGGAGGGCGCTCACGGTGCGACTCCTCTGAGGACAGGGCCGGGGGTGCGCTGAGGAACGAGGAAGGCGTCAGGACGCCGGAACTGCCTCTCCGGGTGTCGGCGGCGTCTGGGGCCCGGGTGTTCGGCGGCGCTCTCCGGCCGCTGCCTGCTGCTCTCCAGGGCCGGACGCCGCTGCGGTCCCAGCTGCCGCTGCCATCAACACGAGGGGGCGGGGCCGAGGACAAGGGCGGGGCCAGGCCCAAAGCTGCCCCGCCCTCTCCAGCGGCGGGAAAGTCGAGCGCCCCCGACTCGGCGCCGAGTGTCTGCCGGCCTCGGAAAAACGTGGGAAGTAAGTGTGCGTGTGTGAGGGGTGCGCGCGCTCTTCCGGGGGTCCGGGGAGGCCCAGGTTCCCAGACCCAGAGCGGGGCGCTGAGAGGGGGCGCGCGCCCCTGGGGATGAAGTGTCTTCGCGCCGCTTTCCTGCCGCAGTCGCGCTCCCAATTTATCCAGTCCTGGCGGGCCAGGGTTGCGGGACTGCACATCCAGGCCCCCCTGGAAAGAGGCCCGAGAAGATGCTTCGGGGGCGTAGTCTCAGCCATTGGATGAGAGTCTAGGCTGGCGCAGGGCAACTGCGAGAGTAGCCGACAAGGGGCTGTGATCGTTACAGTTATTGTTATTAATAGCGGTAGCGATCATTTGAGAACCTAAAACGCTGACACTGTGCTAGGCGTTTTACCCCGTTAGAGAGGATTCCATGGAGCAGGGCAGGAAGCACCTTAAAGCCCAGGGAGAGGAGTAGAGTGAACCCACCTTGAGCCCTGGGGAACACCAGGTTCAGGGGGAAGAGGCCGGAGCAGGTCTTGGACCACATTTTAGGGGTCAGAGCAGCCAGCTCGGAGGCCGATGCCTAGCCTGATTCCTAATGTCCTTTGGGTCTTGAGTTGGTGCCCAACTTTATTCCAGGGAAACCTCCCCGTCCTCCCCCCAAGACCTACGGATCTGAATATTGACCAAGGTCAATGAGAATAAAAAGTAACCTGATCAAAATACAGCCTGTGAAGACCAACCAATTCCTGTAGCTGCTGTCTACCCAGTGCCTGCATACTGCCTGGATTTCTTCCCTTGGGTCATAAGGCCTTGGAGGGCAGCATGGGGCCAGTTATTACTTCCCACTTTCCAGGGCATACCTGGGACTCAGTGGAACACATCTTTCCTGAGGGCAGAGAACAGCACTGGGGAGAAGGGGGAGGGAAGATGGTAGAAATCACGAAGGTCCCCACAAGGCTCCTTTGTTTCTCAGGAAGAGTCCAGGTGTCCAGTGGCTTGGAGGGGAACAGAATCAGAAACTGCTACAGGTGCTCCAGAAATAATTCATGGCTTGGGAGGCCATAAGGGTGAATGAGGAATCTCTCTTTTACCTACAGACTCCAGGCACATGGTTAGGAGGAAAAGACTTGAGTGACTCTTTTGCTCCTTTATAACAACAATAGTTATATTATGTGCTATATAATATATAACAACAACACTTACTATGTGCTAGGCGTTGTTCTAAGGACTTTACACATATTAATTCCATTCTGGTAACAACCTTCTGAAATGGGTTGTTATTATCCCTGTTTTACAGATGAGGAAACTGGGGCACAAAGAGGTTAAGTAGCTTATCCGTCACTCAACTGGTAGGTGGTAGAGCTCAGATTCTTATCTAAGTGGTCCATGCTTTTCAGCACATGCATTTCTGCCTCTCCTTCAAGGACAGTGTGCCACTTTATCTCACAAGTGCTGAGATAAAGCATAACTGAGAGTTATGTTGCATAGCACAGAGGAAAGGATGCCTGGACTAATTTGAAAACTGAGGTTCCAGTCCTGGCATAATGACCCTATTTTTGCAGCTTTCTGGACTGTAAAATGAAGAGGAGCACCAACTCTGCACCACTTGTTGGCAAAGAAGGGATTTGACTTGCTGCTTCCTACTGTGAAATGGCATCTTTCTTTTACCAGCCTCCTCCTCCCCTTCCCTTCTCTTTAAAGAGAGCTGGAGATGGTCTTCTAAAGGGAAGGGTTTGGGACTAGGGAACAGGGATCACTCAATCCATCCTCCTTTCAGTTCCATCATCTGGGAAGGGGAGTGCTCTTGGAATACAGGAGCAGGTATTCAGAAGTATTTGCTTGGGCTTGGCATGGCTCAGCCTTGCCTGCCAGCCTTATTCTGGCTGCCAAGGCCTGGCAGAGCTGTGGGTGGGCAGAGCCAGAGTATGAAGAACAAATCAGGAGAAGCCACTTGGGATTGATGCCTCCCTCCCCTTGCTGGGCTCTGAACTGCAATCTACAAAAGACAGACATGGATTTCATCTTTCATGAAATCATCTTCTATAAGAGGTGGCCTGAGAACTTAGCCATGATTGGTCCATCTGCTTTGGCTAGAAAGCCAAGATTGATCTTACCCCAGACACCCCTAGAAATTATTTATTTGTACTGGCTGGTACAGGGATCAAACCCTGGACCTTAGTGTTATCGGCACCACACTTATCCAACTGAGCTAAATAATTTTAAATGACCATACCTTCACCATCATGCACTGCAGCTAGAGATCAGTGGTGTGCCCCTCCCACTTGATAAGGATGACTCACAATGAAACTGGCTGACTTTAGTTCAAGGGGCAGTGTTTTCTCTGGAAACTTCAGCAAATTTTCTTAGCAATTAGGAAACTGGAAACTGACTCTCCTTTGATAGTAGTGCTGCCTTGTATGTGGTAAAGGGCACCATTAAATATCTCATCATGGGTCTGTGGAAAGGTTGGAGAAGTGGAGACTCTCCCGGCCAACCCCCCGCCAGTCCATTTTAGAGAACTGCCCTTTGGCCCCATCTCCCTCCTGCAACACTGACATCAAATATTTCTCTTCTAATGGTGGGAGAGGGTTAAACCTTTTACTTCTTTGGAAATTCATGTCCTTTTGCTAGAAACCTTTCAGTGAGCTGAGGTACCTTGTGCTGAAAAGCTTGTTAGCTCTATCTCACTAATGTCCAGAGAGACCACCCACCCAACAAATCCAGTCTCTGCTGAAACAGGTCACAACAGCTGTTCCAGACCAGTCACTGTACCACAGATGGTAGAGGAATTTTGGTCCCTTTGCTTATTCATTCTTCTAACATTCAGGTGGTGGCTTTGGCAAGTGCCTCCTCGACCAGGCAAGTTCCCAGCTTGGTCACTTGATTGGAGCCACACTGAATTAATTTTTAGTGATCCTATCTCCTATGCAGTCTTTTATTTTGTGGAAGGTAGAAAGTTACATTTTTCTCTAGAGCTCAACTATCTCTTCAGGGTATGTTTGATTGGGAGCAATCAATGAGAACTGATCCATGTTTGTTATCAATGTTCTCTTCCAAGCCCTCCACCTTCTCTAGTACCTCCCTCCTCTGTTGCACTTGATGAAGTACACGTGTTTCATCTTCAAAATAAAAAATTTATTCAATCTGTAACAAGAACATTGAATCTGCACGTTTGCGCACAAGTTCACATTTAAAAACAGCGGAGCACATCAGTAATAAAAAAAATCTATGATACAAGTGGAACATCCCAACCACCAAGATTAAGGAAGGAGATGAGACCACTCTAATATTCTGCTTCAAATGCCTCAGAAAGGTCCCAGAGATTCCAGGGAGCACCTGCTTTATTTAATAAAATGTGAGCATAAAAGTTTGGGGTGGCCTGGGGCAAAGGTAACAGTCAGTGGGAGAGTCTTCTGACTTGTTTTCCATGTTTAGAACAAGTCCTACAAAATAAAGTAGAAAGAAAAAAAGAAAAGGCACCTTTAGCTATGCCAAGCAAACCAAAATCCAACAAAACATAAAAAACAAATAATTCCCTGTGGGCTTACTGACTGGGAAACATTTCAAGGGCCAGTTTCCCAGTTTTCAGTTTGGGTCATCAGCTTGAGTTAAGCCCTGGGTATTAGACCTGCATGTATACACAGGATGCTGTCACCAGCACCACTGTGAGGACACAGATGGCAGCATCAGTCATATACCTCTTGGGGGATCTTCAAGCTGATGAGGATGATTCCAGTTTAGAAGTTCTGTCCCAGATCTCTGGGTCACTGAGAAAATGAGGCTGGTTCTCTTCTCATAGCAGGAGCCAGGCCCAGTCAACCCTCCACTTCCAGGCTGGAAAAGTACAGAAGCACCTTGCAATAGCTCTCCATGGTGTCGAGGGACCTCAAACCCTGGGAGGAGGGTTAGAAGTATGCAGCTTCCTGCTTCAGTGACAGGCCTTTTCCTAATATGGGTGTTGGGTTAGTTGAGGCAGCAAATATGTTTATGTCTAATACATGCCTTGATCTTTTAGTTTAGAAGAAAAAACAATGTCCGAGATGCTTTTAAGTTGGATTGGTGCTGAAACAGCTAAAATTTCATCTTGTATATTATCAAAAAGCAAAACAAAATTAACGACACTAGCCATTCACCATTACAACCATCACTGTAAGACACACCATCACTGAGGAAATGACTGTTTCCATAGAGAGTATTGGATGGGAGTGCAGGACACAGATGAAAGTCAGCTCCAGGTTTTACCCACTTATCCACAAGGGTTGACCATTACGGCATTACTCTGCGAGAGGACTCACAGGATAACCAGGGCCTGGGTGCCTGGATGACTGAGTGGCCAAAAGATGATCCACGTTTTAATACTCACAATGTAAACAAAGTATCCACAAATAGTTGTCCAAAGAGCCAAAGAATGGCCTTATTTAAAAATGCCCTTAAAAATGACTTTTTGCATGATGCTTTCCTAAAAAAAAGAAAAAGAAAAAAACCAGGAAACAACTCCCACAAAAACATCTTTACCAAAAAAGCCTAGATCACTTCAGAACTGAAATCCTCAGATGAAACAGGTGAAGGAAGATTTCTGTGAGCTGCTGTCTCAGAAGCTTCTGGTCTACCCAACAGCATCTGTCTGGGGCCCATGAGCAGGAGAGAACTCAGAGCCTGGGCTGTCATCCTCAGGTTGCCCTTGGAGCTCTTGGTAGCTCCCAAAATGAGAAAGAGGAAATACCAGTTGAAATATAAAGGAAGAGAAACATGAAACTGCTAGATTAATATGCTGAGATGCTAGGAATGATCCCAAACATTTAGAATCTGAAAGGCAACCAAAATGAGGAGAGATGAATATTACCATTCTACAGTACTACATGTCTACTATAATACAAACTGCTCCTAAGTGTTTCCAAAAATCAAGAAAGGGTTGGGGTTTTTCTGCTACTGGCCAGGTAACCATCCAGATTACAGCTCAAATCTGTCTGCTACTGGGGCTTTTACTCCATGCACCAAAATCCTAACTCTTTATGCATACACAGACAAATGCACACACACAAACCTTTTCTCTCTCTCCAGAGTAACTGAGAGTCAGATTATGGTGGTTTAAAAAAAAAAAAAAAAAGATAAAGTGAGGCACTGGGCAAGAGGTGAAGGTTTTTCCTTCTCATCTCTGTCCATCTACCAAACCCGGTGTTCCAGGTCTGGATTTTCCAGGAACAAAAAAGGGAAACAGGTCACCCAAGATTATCAAAAAGTTTGAAGAGAAGTGAAAAGTCCTTGACAGCTCATTATGTATCTTCCCTGGACATTGCTCAGCCATGTAAATAACTCAAGAACACCCAACTGTGGGAGTTTGAGAGGGCTGGCAAAACCCCTTGGCATGGTTGAAATACAGACCATATATAGACCATGTTAATTTAGGCAGGTAAATTAAACGATAAAAAAAGTAATTTAAAAAAAAGGGAGAGCACAACTGTTTCCTCCACTTGTTAAAAAAATAATTTTTTTTTTCACAGCATTAGAGGGTTTCCTCCCCATTTTTGTTATTTAATGCAGCGAGAGTGGGCATTAAACACAATGGCAGGGGAGAAGGAACAGTGCAACACTGTCAATACTGCTTGTACTTCCTAATGTGTAGGATGTCACATCTCAAAGAGGTTACCCTGAGTGGATGCCACTCTCTTAATCTCCATGCAAATCCTCCTCTCCCAGCCCCCATAATTTCCTGTCCTTTCCCTATCATATTGGTGGTGTAATTGCCTTAGCAAGACAGGACAGTTTAGATGGTGAGCCCTGGAAATTCACAATCCTGTCTCACAAGCTTCCTTACACTGATACACAGAACACTTTACAACACATAACCATCCAAGAATCACAAAGCTGTGTAGCTTTTGAAACATTTGAACATTTAAGGAAACCACTAAAGGTCAGCACAGGTACACATAATCACTACACCATAAAGACACTTTTAGCAGGTGGTTTCTGTCCAACCTGCCCCCTGGCAGTGATGTCACTTCCGTACAGCGACTGAATTCACAGCTCCTTGTGAGCCCCTAAGATGGCCCTAGTCCACCTTTTTTGTATCCTTTGTGTTGCCCTACTACTTGCCCCAACAAACTTTGGCCTCTGAAATCACTGTGACAGTCCATGCACCTGTCTTTTCCTCTCAATGCTGTGATGAACCAAAAACTTAAGTCTCAAGTCTGTACTCAATCAGTCCTCAGCAATGTGGACATCAACCAAAGCAAACAGAAAGCAAATTTGCAAACTTCATCAGTACTGATGAGCTGCAGAGGTGTTTCATTCCAGGTTAAATTGTTTTCTGTAAGAAGCTGAAAGAGGCTTGTTTATGGCAAGTGCTCCTGTGTTAAAAAGCAACAGCATCCTACATGGAGTCACTGAGCACTTGCCCGTGGTGGAAGACTCTCCTGCGGCCTCTAGCTTCCATTAGGAGCTACCACTCCGGGCAACTCATACACCTTCCCTGGCTGTGGTTCAGCTACTGGCAGATAACATTGTGGGATTTCAGTTTCAAAGAGAAATCAGCCTACAGTTACACTGTGACCTAAAGGGAGCCTTTAGAGTAGTCTTTCTCTGAGGAGGAAGTTACTAATGCACAATTTGGCAGGAGCTGACAATTAGAAGTCTGCATTTAAACACTGAAATCACCATCAATATATTGTGCAGATTCCTGTCAATACCCATCAGTTTTATTTCTGCTATCTTTGTGTTTTCCAGTTGCAACTCTATTCCTTCTTTAAAAGAATAAATCAAAAAGACCCTACATCAACAACAAAACACTGTAAGAAAATGACATTATGTACATAAACACTGTGTATAAACTTTAGAGAAATGACAAAACTTCCAGGGAAAGAAAAATTATGTCAAGTGTTAACAGTGATAATATACAAAAGAAAACTTTGCATTCAATGAAGGTTATACATATGTAATTAACAATTCAAATATAATGGATTAAAAAAAAGGCAGCATGGGGGAAACATATGGGGGAGGAAAATAAATGGGAAAAAAATATGGCCATTAAACTCAAGGCCCACAGAATTATTCAAGTAATGGAAGAGTTAAAACCCTATGTATGTATTCATTTTACAAGAACACATTGACTTTTGATTGCTGTTTTTCAAATTTGTCACTATTGTGTTTTAGCTGAGAGGATGCTGCAGAGCACATTTTCTGGCAGGAAGGGCCAGGGTGACCACCTGTGTGGAGCCCACCAACCCAGAAATTACTAAGCAGCAGGTTTTCCACCCCCAACTTATGTCCTCCTCCTCTTAACATGTTTCCCTAAACAGAAGATGTCTTGGACTTCGTTTGGGCTTCCCTTTTAATTTAATATCAAAAAATTTTCCTGGGGAGAAAACTATTTGCTTGATAAACTTACAAAGCCAGCCATTATCATGTCTTTCTGTAACAATACACTCTGGAATACCAGCAGAAATGGATTCTGGAAGATCCCCTTTTAAAACAGAGCAGAACCTGCCTATTTCAGGAACTCCAAAGGGCTGGGGCTGGAGACAAAGGCCGAGAGCACTCTGACAACCTGTCACCCTGCAGGCCATCCAATGCCTCAGGTCTGGAAACCAAACCATCATCACAAAGGCCCCAGGGGGGAGCATTTCAATTCCCAGCTTCATCTCCACCCTCTCCATCTGCATGCCTTTTCTCAGAGGGCAAAATAAGGAGCAGGTGGTAGCTGACTGAAAAACAGCAATTTGCCTTTGATAAAGGTGTTCTTTGAAAATGAGTTTTTTTTGAGGTTTGAATTTTTTAAAAATAAAAAATGAAAAATGGTCTTGCTGTTCAAATCAATCTCTCTCTCTCCTTACATAGTACACACACACACACACACACACACACACACACACAGAGAAAAATCCAAACCCTGCATGCGCCAGAAACAGTAAAATGACCAAAATATTATAAAATTAACCAATAAAGTGCATGTTCCTTACATATTACACCTGCCCCTTTTACAAACATTTCTTTGAGAAAGTCACACGTATAGGCTCAGAATCACATGGTATTATAGAAGGGGTTGGTTGTCCGTTTTTTATCATTTGCCTTTTTCAGTCTCCTAAGTGGGTGAGTTCTGCCATGTTGCTGACGGGGTGCCACAGCCAGCCCTAGAGCTGGGCTTGCACACAGCAGTCCCTGGGTCTGTAGCAGACGAAGGCCTCCTTCAGAACTAGTCAATTCAGGTCCTGCCCTGGGGAGCAAACACTGCTGACTGTAACCAAATTCTTTGGCATACTGCACAAGGGGCCTCTCCACTGGCTTGCTTTGCACGATACACTCTGTAGTTTTGAGTTGCTCTACAAAATACTTGGTGGGCTCTGGGTTCTTGGAGGCACCTGGGTTTTCTAGGGGCTCCCGAGCCTCCATGGTATGCATGCCCAAGTCTGTTCTGATAAAGGGCTGAAGCAGTTTGAGATGAGGGGACTCAGAGGAGACAGGCTCCCTCTCTGGTAAACAGTCTTTGCAGAGGTCCAAGTAACATAACTTGGCGAGAGAAGCTGAGCGCCTCATTTGGGATGGTTTGGTGAGTTCTGCCTGAAAAATCACTTGGGACTCGATTTCGTTAGTGCACTCCTTCACCACACTGGGGCTGTGGCTGAGACCCTTTATATTTTCACTAGCGCTATGTGGGAGTTGACAGGCTAAAGATGATGGGTCCAGTTTTTCCTCTAACTCCCCAATGTTTTCACCAAGATTGCCAATTAAACTCAAGTCTTTGCTACTTAACTGGGAGCCCTGGTATGGCACTTCACTGCCACTGCAGAGGGGGCCCTCCTGACTTTCTTCCCAGCTAGGCTGTTCTGCAGAGGGCTCATCTGTGGTGCTGCTTTGCTCTGTGAAGCCTTTCAGGTGAACCATGGTCTGGGGATGCAGGTAATCCAAGTTGGCAGACGGTGTGTGGGTTGTGCAACCGACAAAAGACGCTATTGTCTCCAGGGCTGTAGCTGGGCTGTTGCTGCTGTCTTCAGTGCTGCTCAGTGTGGAGGCTGGGTCAGTGGGCCTGTTGTGCTCAGCAGAGGAAGAATGAGGAAGAGGTAGCACTTGAGGGTGCAGAGAAACCTGGTCGGGATCTAGAGTCCTGTTCAGATTTTCATCCAATGCACAGAGCACAGTGACCGACTTCTCCACTTTCACTTTCCTCAGTCCTTGCTCCCCACTGTTTTTGCTGGTGGCTATTTTACCCCCTAGCCCAGTGTGATCAAGTGATGTAACTGTGTGGGTATACTCAATGATTTCTATCCTCTTGGGAAGGGGGAGAGGGAATGCCTGTATTTCAGACCCCTGGTATGAAATCACAGTTCTCTGTTCCTTCAGGACCCCTTCCTGCTTTGTTCTAACATCTGACCCTGGGCACTCCTGAGGAGCTGGAAAGGGGTGAAATTCCAGCAGCTCAGGTGCTGGAAAAATGGCATTCTGCTCAGAATGGGATAGTGGGCCAACCTCGGACCCACTGCATTTCCCACTGCCCTTGTTCATCTCTGGTTCCTTAGGGACAAATGAATGTTCTGGGTTAGCTTCTTCACTTTTCCCTTTTGGTGCTAGGTCTGCTACAGAAGAATCATTTTTGGAATTCTTTCGAGTGGACAATGAGGTACATGCAGGGGCAGCACCATGATGCTCTTGTTCCTGCCGTAAGCGCTCTTCAAACTCCAAGGTGGCTCGCCTCACAGATCCAGGGCACCACTTGGCACCCGGATGCATCCCTGGGCCATGGAGCTCTTGTTCCCCCTCTGGTTCCTCTTCTTCCCAGTCTGCTGTGGATGAGTGCGTGGTTAGGCAGCCTTCTGAGTCGCACTTCCCTGAGTGTTTGGCTAGTTTGGGCTGGGCTGTGCAGAAACCCTCGTCCTGCTCCAGAGGTCCAGGTTTGTTCTCTGGGGCCTGGGGCCTCTCAAGGGGCAGCTCATGGATGGTGTTCTTCTTTGGTGTATGGCATGGGTTAGATAGGATGTCTCCTTTAGGTTGGATCTGTCCAACTCCTTGACTGATGGACTCAATTTCAGTGATGATTTCTTTGACTGAAACTGCATTTTCTGAGTGAGATTGCATGAAGGTCTCTGGGCTGACCAGTTCTGAGACTGCCTGAGAAGAGAAAGTAGTGAGATAATTATGGCGAATTCTAATTGAAAATGCCAGATTTTCTGCTTATTAATCCTCTGACTCAGGAGAACTTATCTGGCCATGAGAACATAAATGATGGCATGCCCAGAACCATACTCTGCCCATGTGTTTTGTCAGACTACAAGAAAAAACTGGGATTCATCAAGGCCACAGGTACAAAATTCTTTATAAGCTGTGTTGCTGTCTACTAAACTTTCTGTTCTGTTTATCCAAGCAGGATTCCAATCTAATACCTTACTCCCAAATGAGTAGCAAATAGCTTTGGAGGCTCCTATAATCCATATTTTCCTAAGACCATGAGCCTCCAGGATTCAGGCCCTATGAGGGTAAATGAAACCTTTCCCCTCTGGCCTATCCACTTCCAGTTTGATCCTAATCTATTCAAGGAGGAGGGTTCCATTCAGGGGCTAGTGGCCACCTTAGATATGCCCAGTGTCAGACAGGGCAAGATGGATAAGGCTATCTTCTGATGTCTGATCTGGGGACTCACCACTCTATTCTCTCTGTTTTGCTAGCTTTCATCCACACCCTTCCACTGCTTCTCCTAGCAGCAGCATCCCAGCACATAAGGGCAAGGAGAATGCACTCTGTATCTGACTGTACTTTCTAAATTTCACACGGCTCCTTCTGGGAAAGGTTTACTTGGCTCATCTAGCCATGTGCCTCAGCAAACTTAGAAACCATGACACTGACATTTTACTAGTCTACCAGTTACAAATTCTGAGATGGCTTTAGAACAAGGCCGAGGAAAATTGGCCAATGCAAAAGCAGGTCCTACTGTAAAAAAATAAGAATTTCAATATTTGGAAATGGTCTTTGGACACCTCTTAGAGTAGTATCTTTATGACTATCAATCTACTTTTTTACTGTTTTTATAAGCCTTCAAAGTACAATATTTCCCTATGAATTGTTCTGGCCTTTTTCCTTTAAAAGACAGTCAGAGTTAGTACAAACTAACAAGGTCAGTCATGCTTTGGGAGAAATCTGCCAGGACATCAGGCAGAGGTGAACTTGCCAAGACTGGGAGAAAAGCCATAGCAGACCCGGTGTGTGCATGGGCCATGGAGGGAATGCTCATATGATCAGGGACTTTGCAGAAAGGCTATTTCTGTTCATGCTGCTACATCCATTGATCCATAGGAGAGCTCAAGCATTCTGACTTTCCAGTAGAAATGAAACAGAGCCATAGCCTTTTGGGAGGGGAGAAGACAGAAGCAGAGGCAAGAATTGCCCTGGGGTAGTTAAAGAGACAGAGAAAAGATGATTAATGGACAAGGTGGTAAACAGAAGTAGACAGACATCAGGAGATGTCAAGAATCTAGTCAGCTCAACTAAACTCATTAAGTGAAGGTTGGTATGTAGAGTAAATCTGTCACCATTTATTTCCCAACTATTTTATTGATCTAAGATACCATTGTTTATAAGATGCATCCCAATTTCTGAATTGTCAAAATGAGAATAAATGAGTCTTAGAAATGATGACATAATTTTTTCCCTGATCTGAGATGGCTTGTAAGAGCTCATGTGCCACTAAGAAGAATCTTAGGATTCTGTCTGCTCTCAAATTCACTTCCCCAAACCAAACCTTGATTCTTGAGTACCACAGGGTCAGAAATGAAGAATTCAGAAACATTATTAATAGCAAGAGCTCAGCATGGAATCAGTTGCTACTCTAACAACTATTTATACATGCCTAGTCTTTGAATGTTCTGAGACAAAAAGAATTTCCCAAACAAATCCATCTTCTCAAAGAGGCACATGTTTCACTCAGGCAGCATCAGAATCCCTGGCACTTCAGTATTGGTAAGATTTGATCTTAATTGCAGAGTCCAGAGGGGCGACCTCTCCTTGTTCAGCCAGGACTTTTGGCTAATCCCTTCCTCTATCATACCCTTTCAGAAGTCCTTCCAATGACACCAAAAACCTAGAAAGATAAACTCTTCAAAAGGAAACAGATTTTAAAAATATTTAAACCCTAAGTTTTCAAGGAAAATCTGGGCCAGACTCTCCTCTCATAGTGCCTTCCTAAATCTTTAGCAACATCAAAAATAAAGTGAACACAACAGAATTCCAAATATTTTGTCTTTTAAGAGAACTTCATTAGGTGGACAACTATAAAGATAGTTTTTACCTTTGACTGTTCCTCATCCATTGAAGATTCTTCAGATGCATGGGGAGTATTACTCAAAGAGCTGCTTCTCTGGTCATCAGCTGTCACTTTGGAAGGGACTACTTCTATCACTGACAGTCGACAGCTCTCATTCCTTCCTCCACTCACTTCCTCCATCCTTGAGTGGGAAAAAGATCGGGACCGGGTTTCTTGGGACAGTTCTACAAACTTCTCTAGGGCACTAAAAAAATCAATGCGATCTGTACTGAAATCTGAAATTTCAGCCTGGCAACTGGGTTGGGGGCTTGGTGACTCAGGATCAGGGGACATGGGGAGGTCTTTTAGTCGAGATGTCAATTCTTCCATGGGCAGTAAGTGAACGTTCATGTCTGCTTTTAGTGCATCTGTCTCCAAATCTTCCACTGTTAAGTCTGGGAACTTGCTGGCCATTTCTGGGGCTTGTCCAGGTTGGATTAAGACTTTGGATGCATGGCAGTTGTCAAGAGGGAATTTTGATTCATTCAGACAACACCCTGACGAGCATCCATTGATGTCATTTAAGTTTAATTCATCCTCAATCTGTCCGGCATGAAATTCCCTAGAAGTAAACTCCAAGCAGATCATTCTTTCTTTGGTACAGAGACCTTTCTGATTTGCATCTTGTGGGACCACATGTTCCATGAAAATGGGAGGTATGGGTGGGTGACTCTCCATGGTCTTCACCTCAGCAATCTGGTCTGCTGAGGTGGTGATCTCCTTCTTGTTGAGTTCTAGCCCAGGTTTGCAGATGGGTTCATGGTGGTCTGATAGGTCGCTATCTGAATGAGATCTCCAGAGTTTGTTATGCCGCTGTTTGCTGTGGAGGACATATACAGGAAACTTTTGCCTTACTCTGGTTTATGAAAACAATCAACATACACCCTTCCCAGGAAACTTAAATATTAACCTGCAAAATGCTTTGTTACTGCTCTATGGAACTAGGCAATAAACATTTGGAAAGATGCTCAACTTAATAGCAAAAAACAAAAAGCAAATCAACAACAACAACAAGAACGACAACAAATGAATATGAGACCTGATTTTTTACTTAGCATATGGTCAGGCACTAAAATGGTTGGTAACGGCTAGTGTTGATGATGGTATGGCCAAACAAGCCCTCTCATACACTGTTGGTAGGAGTGAATTGTAGCACTTTTAAGAGTAAAATCTGGCAATACCTCTCCAAATTTAACCCTTTAACCAGCAATTCTTCTTTTAAGATTTTTTCTTGGAAAAATACAAAGATACATGTACAAGGATGTTTACTATAACACTGCTTGTGATACTAAAAAATTATACACCGAAAAAAAAAAAAGGATTATTTAAATTACAGTCCAGGGCTGGCCCGTGGTTCATTTGGGAGAGTGTGGTGCTGACAACACCAAGTCAAGGGTTAAGATCCCCTTGCCGCTCATCTTAAAAAAAATAAAAAATTAAAAAAAAAATTAAATAAATAAATTACAGTCCATACAACTATATGCTATGAGGCTGTTAAAGACTGTCAGATATTTTAGATAAATGATGTCTAAGGTATACTATTAAATGAAAAAGCATGTTGAACACATTTGGAATGGATGGTTTCCACATTAGCTTAAGTATAGGAAAAAATATGGAGGAACATCAATTCTTTAAGCACGCACTCTCCCGAGTGAGCCACAGGCAACCCCCACATCAATTCTTTAAGGAAGGTGGAAATACTTCTGGGGATGGCCTTTACTACCTTTATTTTCTATTTCTATAATTTTTGAAAATTTTAAAAATGAGCATGTTTAACAATTATAACCAGAAAAAAAAATCTAAAATCAAAATAACATATAAGTAATACAAAGGGAAATACTGTATTGGAGCCCATTACCTAGTCCTCATAATTGAGATGAAGAGCTAATGTAGGATTAATGACTGTTGTGGGGGTGTAAGGAGGATGGTACTCATTCTGGAATTAGAAAGCAAAGATGGGGCTAGTAAAATTGGATGGAAACTCAGTAACAGAATGAAGTGGATGAGCATAAAGGACAGGCCCTTTCCAGAAGGATCTTTAGATAAAACCATCAAGTTAAGATGACACCTGAAAAAGCAGGTGGGCTTTAGGTAGACCATACACAAACATCCATCCTTTGGTTTACTTTATGGAGAGAAGGTGTGAGGTGGGGATAAGATTTCATTTCAAACCACACTAACAAGGAAGCACAGTTCCCAAAGCCCCAGCCAAAAAGAGAAAGGTCTTGTGTTGGTCAGGATCATTTGCTCAGGAAACAGGTCACTAAGTGTGGTGCTTGGGGGGTGCCATCTCTATGACTTACAAGCTGATGAAGAGTTACCGAACTGCAGGGTGGAATGGGAAACTCAGCCCAAAACAACTTGCCCCAGGCTCAGGGCCACACCCAGGCTCTGCTGAGTCATACGCCTGCACTAATGTGACACCCTGTTCTCAGCTCTGCACCTGCTCTTAGCAACCCTTGCCGGCTGCTTGGGTGGGGCTTTCTCTGACTCAGGCCTGCAAAGAAGAGGGGTGCTTTCCTGGGTAGGGAGGTCAATCTGTTTATGAAGACAAGATGCAATCAATTAGCTGGGTGTAAGGCGGGTGTGTGGGGGGGGTCTTTATGCTTTCCCAGTTGCATGAACTCTAGCCGCCCCTAGGAGGAGACAACATCACACATCTCAAACAAGTGAGTGGCTGTGGGGAGGGGCAAGCTGACTGCTCGGACAGGTGGGGCCTAAACTATACATTATGACCTACTGTGGCCAATGTGCTTCCTTTTAGTTTTTTCTTTTATATCCAGACACACTTGTTTCCTGACCTAAATATGATTGTGTTCTTCAATTTCTATCACTCACCTATCATGAAGAGGTTCAAAACTGCATTAACTCCTCTTACCCACCATGATAGGATAAAACCTGTGATGCAAATAACTGGGAAGACATCTCAGTGGGTAGCTGTTTTCACTCTTCTATAATATGAAAAAACAGCTTATCTTTTCAGTCAACAGGCAAATGAGAATTTTTCATGATCCCAAGAATCCTTCAAAGTCTTTTTTAAAACTTCCTGCAAATCACTAATCAGTCTCAGGAGGGAATGAGACTGAAGTTATGCTAATAGGCACACAGAGTACATGTTTCAGAGGAAGTAGCTGACATCACAGCTGTGCTGCCCAGCAGGAACTTCCTTCTCTTCCTGAGGTAGATAATCATCGGAAAATATTGGGTCTGGGCTCTGGAATTAAACTGACAACTACTTGTAAAGGAGAAAGAAAAATCCTAAGCCAACGAAAAGTCTATACTGCTGCCTTTTTCATTCTTGCAATAAGGTCTTGAGGGAGAGTGGGCAGCTCTCTGATACAGTGATGATATTCATCACCATTATCTCAGAAGCTCTGCTACTCTCTGTGCCCCTTTCTGATCCCCTCCCTCCTCTTCCCCCTCAGGGGTAACCTCTATCCTGAATTTTGTGCTTATCATTTATTTTCTTTCTTTATAGTGTCACCATGTTTTGTTCTTAACAATATGCTGCTTAGTTTTGCATGTTTTGTACTTTATATAAGTGAAGTCACACTACATGTATTCCTCTGCAACTGATTTTTTGCCTAACATTATGTTTTTAAGATTCATCATCATGGGCAAATGTAATTCATAGAGTAAAAATATGCTGCAATCTATCCATTCTGTTGCTTAACAGTTTTGGCTATTATAAACAACACTGTCATGGACATTCTTGTGGCTGGTACACACCTAAGTTTCTCAAAGGTGTTATATATAGGAGTGGAAAAGGTGCGCTATAGGTATGTGTGTGTTATCAATTTTATCTGGTAACACTAAACTGTTTTCCAATGAAGTTTTGTCCTAAGCCAGCTCATTCTAATGCTCCATCACTGGTAGGGATAGAAGTAAGATTTTAGATTATATATATTATATTAAACTGTTAACTTTTAAATACATACTGACTTCCTCCACCTATCCCAGGCAGGCAGCAAGTAAACAAGTTGCCAAAAAAGAACTTCAGAGTTGGTCTGTGGCCTGGATGATGCAATCAAGTCTCAGATCCTTTTCCCTCTTGAGTGGCCTCTGACCTGAATTTGTATTCATAATAAACACACAGACACACATGAGATGACTAGGCCATTGTGGGTAAGAATTTGGCTTTTCACTTAGTTAAATGAACAAGAAGGAAATTTAAATGACAATATACATAAGGCACCCCATTCTTTTGCCTTCATTTACTTTCTTTTGTTATACATTTGGTAAAGCATCAACTCTGAGAAATTTATATGGAGAAAAATACTGCTAAAAATAGAGTACCAGTTACAGTAAAATCAGACTGTTTATGGTGACTTTTTTAGGGTACTAGGCAGCCTACAGAAAGGAGAGAAAAAGCATTAATTGAGAATTTTCTATGTGTTGTGCATGGTCCTAGATGCTTTAAGATTATTTAACTGAAAAGCTATTAAGAAAACCCTTTTAAACTTCAATTGCACTTGGCTGTCACCTGACCAGGAATCCATGTCCTTTCATTCTCAGGTTTCCTGCTGCTGGCTGCCTGACCACTGTGTACCAGCTAACTACACGTCAATGTCTCCACCAGCAAAGCCATGGTAAAAGACAATCCTGCTTCCCCTGGACCTGTGACAAGGGCATTCAAATGAAGAATCAAAACTGATATTTCTTTTTTTTTTGTCCTTTTTGAGACCGGCAACACCGTGCTCAGCCAGTGAGCGCACCGGTGGTCATCCCTATATAGGATCTGAACCCGCGGTGGGAGCGCCGCTTCGCTCCCAGCCCCGCACTCTCCCGAGTGCACCACGGGCTCGGCCCCAAAACTGATATTTCTGAAGACGTGCGGCACAAACTCTCTCTGGTCACCACCCAGTTTTTCTTCCTTGCCCTGTATACACTGGAACCAAATACCACAGACACCACATGGTCCAGCTTGCAAACTGTCTGCCTGAAATCTGAACCTGTCTAATGGAACATAAATCTGCCAGATACCCGCATGACCAGAGTGCAGAATAACAAACAGGGCTGCTGGCAGTTTAATGGAGAGTTTTCACACACACACACACATGTGCGTGCACATACTCACACCCTCCCTCCTTCCTGTCTTGTTCCCATCCCTCAATTATAAAAACAGTAAAAATAAAATCATATATGAATAGTATCAATAGCTTTATGATACCTTCCTTTTTAGGTCTAAAGGGGAATATTAAATATTAGCCTTCTCCGGGCTCCTAATGATATATTGAAAGATGAAAAACATCCCTTGTATTTCAGAGGGGCTGTCACTGCTTGACCCACACCCACACACTCTAATTAAGACCGTAACTAATTCATAAATCAGTACAGGAAACTGATGTCACTTTGGTAAACTTCTCTGCTACTAAGAGGTCAAAGCACTAACTTAATACCCTCAAGTAGAGAGCTAACACCTCAAGTTAAGCATCTAGTACAACCCTGGATAACCACGGACCTAGAGAATGCTAGGATCAGGGCTCTGCCTCTTTGAGAAAACCATCGAATGCCTCCTGGGAAGAAGATATGAAATACCAGATCCAAACACCTGGACAGGAAATGGAATTTCTTTGCAAACAGAATGAGTAGAGCTTTTCTAAGGAGTTTCCTCTCCTGGTTACTTAAACTCAAGGCTTCATAGAGCTTCAGGCAGTCACAGGAGTCTGCAATTCTCTTTCTTTGCACTTCTAAGCAGGTAGATCCTACAGCAGCACTTTCGGGCTGGGCAAGAGTCTGATGGGCCTCATTCACTTGACAGTTATACTACAAATGCCAGGGTTTCCTGACAACACATCATAGACTGCAGATCCTAATGGCTGTAACACACAGCCATTTTTCTTACTGTCAGAGGCCTGATTTGGTTTGGGTATTCACTGTCCCATGAATTTAGATAATGTGGCACTTCCCTAGGTCCAGAGGATAAAAGTGAATATGTTTTAGCCAGTCCTGGAAATTCTATTTCCTTGGCCATTGATTGGTTTTAGGCATATGGGTCCTGAGGGAAAGTCTATGGGGAACTTCTGGGAAAGGTCCTCCTCCCTAATTTAAATACCGTTTTCTTCAGCTGTGTGCTGAAGATGCTGTGCTATTTACATGTAGATGCCTAGAAATGACAGACGTCTGGCAATCAGGAGGAGACAACCTCAAGGACCAAGCCTACTAAGGAAGGTAGAGCAGAAAGACAGAGAGCACCAGAATCTCTGATTACATCACCACTGAACCATTACAGAGACTACTATTGTGCTTATCATTATAGGAGATGATGAATGGTCCAATGTTTAAAACTACTTGTAGCTGGGTGTTGGGCAAGATAGCTTCTATTTACCCCTGCAGGTCCACTCTTCAGCTTCTCCACCCTGCTCTCTGCCCTGGAGGCTGATCTATGGACCACATCACAGGCCCTCTTGTCTTGTCTTCTGACTTCCACAGGGTTTGGCTAATGGGAAGCCCCGGAAGGAGACTGGAGGGAGAAGAGTGAGGGCAGGGTTTATAAATATACTCATTAATATATCCCTTAACATAGAATATTATAATAATATACCCCTTAGCTCCCTCCCGACAGGGTCACCTCAGGCTAACTGTGTCCCTGTGACTGGTTTATTGCTTGTCTCTGAAGATGCCATTTAAAAAAATTCCTCCCCCTCCAACCCACCCAGCCAAAGGTACCTTTCTCTACGGGAGTCTCCTTCCAGGTTCTAGTAACTGCTTCCTCCCTCTTTAGGCATAGACGCTACCACTCTGCTGATATAAGTCCCTTGATTCCACTACAATGCCACACCTTTGCAAATAGTCGCTTTATAAAGCCCTCTTCAAATAACCCTAGTCGAGTGTGCTGTGTCTTGTTTAGACCCTAATTGATGGAGGTATTCTATTCCTTGCAGCCCAAAACAGCATAAGTAATAGCCCTAGTACTAGATTCTAGCACTTAAAATCTAGGAAACACCACAATATAGTAAATTCCAGGAACACTTCCCATTCCAGTTTCTAATGGAGTTAGTGTGTCTGTGGGTGGTGGGAGGCAGTGGTTGATGTCAAGCAGGAGGAAATAAATGGTACACATACATGTGTGTGTTCTGGGTAGCCTTGGAGGAAGGAGATGATGAGAATCACATCTGAATAACCCTCAACAATACATAATGAATATTTAATACATATTTTAATTTTATTCACAATAACCCTATGAGGCAGATCTCTTGGTTTTCATTTTATAGATAGGGTCAGGTAAGGATCAGAAATGTTAACTAACTTCTCAAGGTTGAAGCAAGGAGTTGAAGCAAAGGGCTGAAACAGGAATGAAAACCAGATCAGATCTACTGACTCAAATTATGTGGTTTTCTCTCCCCAGGGCTTGTCCCTCCCTCTATGAATCAAGCCCAGCAAGTCAGGATGGAATGGAAAAAGAAAGAGAAAGGGAAGAGGAAGGGGTTATGGGATTTCTGGGTTTATGCTGCCCTTCTTATCCTCATCTAAGATTTTTCTGTAATTCCTTTAACATCTAAGAAAAACGACGTATGCTTAAAAAAACCCAACCCAACAGATTGCAGTAGCTTGGGATTCCAGAATAAATACTAAAATTGGCAGGACACATAGTATCCTTCCTCTCAATGGGTCACGTGAGGACACTGCCTAACATCCGTCATATGTGTGTCTGGGAATATACAATATTCATGTCTCATCAAACCCTCAGATGGCTCTTTCTTGTGCCAAAAAGAACTGCTGTGTCCTAACTTCTGATCTAATCTAAAAATGTTATCAAATCTGGCCCCAAAGACCTATAAATTCTTTTAAACAGAGAAGGCTTGAGTATCCTCCTAGACTCCTAAGAGAAGAGCTCAGATGAAATCATGCCAAATGCTGAGTAAATGGGAGGGGTATTTTAGTGGAAACCATAATGCTCTGCTGTGGCCACATTTTCACAATACTTCAGGGGTGGGAGGGTGGTCTCTTTGCTTTGATAGGCTGGAAGGCTATTTAACATTTTGCTCAAGGGAAACACAGCCCAGATTCAAGAGTCAAGACCAAGTCATGAGACTTGCTGGACTCAAACCATGGCACCAGCCCCAGCTGCTTCTAGATAGCTGTGCCTTCACCCTAACAAAACCACCTAGAACATGCCTAATGGGAAAAACAAAGCAAAATCTAGCAATCTGTAAAATTTCAGCATGTGGCATCTTAGTAGACTAATACTTAGATAGTTCAATATTTGATGTTTGTTCCCAAGAAAAGCTGAATGCAGCTTTACCACCAAAGGGGTAGTTGTGTAGTAAAATTAAATATTAGTTTTTATAACCAATTACTAAATTATTATTAAAAACATCTGGATACAGGAAGACATTCAAAACCTAGTACTGACTGGAGAGATAGGCTGTAGAACAGTTTTTGCAAAAATATTTCCATCAAAATAAGTGCTAGGGGGAGTCCTGAGGCATGGAGCCGAGCGAAGCCAAACCCAGCTGCAAGTAAGCCACCCCAGGACACTGCCGGGGTCCTGATGCATGCAGCCGGGAGAAGGCAAACCCAGTCTTAACCAGGTAAAAAGCAAACCAAAAACATCATTTCTACGTGGGGTAGTCCCCCATAACCACCACAATTGCCATGGCTGTCACAAAAGCGACTAGTCTCTATAGCAGCAGCAGTCATAGCCACTATGCAAATAGCATACCAGACTCTCAACTGCATTGACACAAGGAAAGGCACCAGCAGAGTCCAAAAAAAAAAAAAATAAAAAGAAGAGGTCCTCTTTCTCCACAAAGCACACTCCAGAGTAATAGAAGAAGCATTTGCTTTACAATAATAGGGGAAGACTTGATCACACTTGTCTCAGTACTGGAAAGATCCTCTAGGCAACAAATTAACAGAAGAACAGTTAATCTATCAGATGGAGAAAACAAACCTATGATTATTAGAGGAGGGAGAGAGAAGAGGAGAGATTAGATAAGGGGCTTAAAGAATAAGCATGATTTTTAATAATGAATATGCTAATAAAAAAATATGTGATAGAGCAAAACCTAGAGAAATAGGTACAATAATGTCAAATGTTACCTGTATTGACCTTATAAATCATTTTTTCCCTCTGTAATTTTCTGCATTTTAATTTTATTTTGTATATACAAAGTATATACAAAAAATTGGATTAAAAGATTTTTTAAAAAAGTAAACAAGAAAGCATTTCTGGGAAGTACCTAAATACCTCACAAATGGGTTATATACATCCCAATTCTGCTGATTTGTCACATGACCAAAATTAATAGGGAGTGGTCACTGAAACCAAGCACTGAAGGAAAAAAAATACCCAAAGTAGCAGCAGGTACATTTTTTTTTTTTAAAAAAAGAATGGGCCAAAAAATTTCCAAGAATTTCAGCTACTCCTAGCATAAATAAGGGAAAAGTATTTCCTTCTTTTAGTTAATTATACCAACTGAAAGATTAAATGCCTAATCTTCCATGCTATTTTTTTTTTTTCTTGTCCTTTTTGAGACCGGCCGCACCACGCTCAGCCAGTGAGCGCTGTGAGCACACCAGTCATCCCTATATAGGATCCGAACCCGTGGCCAGCGCCACACTCTCCCCAGTGCGCCACAGGCTCGGCCCCTTCCATGCTAATTTTAAATGCTAGTATTTACTTTTCGAAAACTGGATTGATAAAGAAAGAAGTCTATTTTCAAAAAGTATCACATCCAAATTATGCTGAGAACTAGCTGCAGAGAAGGATATTTCACCTTGCCTTAGGGAGCCTAAAGAAGGAAGAATCTGAGAAAGTCACTTAAGGACTCACCTAGCCAGCAAGATCCCCTGGTACTCTTCCAGTTGTCTCATAAAACTGGGGTTGGGTTTGGTCACTGTTCGTCTTTCCTTCACGTAGTCATAGGCTCGGTCCAGATTCCAGCCATATTCCTTCATTGCATAGGCAATCACAGTGGAGGCTGAGCGACTCACCCCCATCTTGCAATGCACAAGGCATTTAGATCCATGTTTCCTAGTTTGAGGGATTAAGGTAAAGAATAGAGTAAAACAAATTTTAAAAGCTGAGTTCTAGATTTTTCCAAGTCTTCTGTCTTACTCTTCCATTTTCTTGCTGTGCAATCCCCCCAACTTGGTACACTCATGTACATTTATAATCAAATATGTGGGTAGAGTAGGCAGCTCTAGCATACTCTTAAACAATATTCAATGTTAATATTAAGCCTCTTTAATTAATTCAGCAAAATTTTACTAAGCATTTTCTTTTTTTTTTTTTTTTGTCTTTTTCCATGTCCGGCAACGGATCGCAACCCTCAGTGTTGCCCCCGTACCGGACCGGGGACCGGCAACGGGATCACAACCCTCAGTGCTGCTCCTGCGCCTCGCTCAGCCAGTGAGCGGGAACCGGTCTGTATGTGGGATCCGAACCCTCGGACGGGAGCGCCGCCGCGCTTCCCAAGCGGCGCACTTATTCAGTGCGCCACCGGGCCGGCCCTTTACTAAGCATTTTCCATGTATAGGACAATGTGCAAGGTGCTGAGATGTAAAGATAAGTAACACATAACTTTTACCCTGGAGGGTAGGATTCAGTGGAGAAACAGACAATTAAAATTTAATATGGTAAGTGCAATCACAGTTGGTCATGTTATTGTAGAGGGAACTTTTTGAATTTAGAGACTGTAGTCCATTGTGTGTGTGGTGGAGGCCAGCTCCCTCACAGCTGCAGGGGCATGTTTCATGGCTGGCACTCTCCTGAATTACAGGTGTGGCAGTAATTCACCTAATTTATTCAAATGTTTGAGTGGTTTCTGGTTTAAGTTCCAGTATGAGTTTTGTCTCTCGAAGAAAGCACAAACCAAATGAAATCAACTCTCCTCCCTACTCAGGTGTGGTCCTGGATATTATTTTGTACAATATCACAACCTGTGTCCTGTCTAGGGACTTGGCTATACAACCCAGAGAGTTAGATGGGAGCATGTAATGCACCAAACAACTCAGTGATGAGGGTGGAATGAATGAGAACTACTTGGTTTTTTGTTTGTTTTTAATGGGGTGGAAGAAAGAAAAAACAAAAGATGGAGTTTGGATGTGATGTGCCCTCCAAAACTCATGTGGAAATTTGATCCCCAATGTGGCAGTGTTGGAAACTGATTGAGTCATGGGGGCGGATCCCTCATGAGTGGATTAAGGCTCTCCCTGGGGGAGGGAGTATTAATGAGTGAGTTCTTGCTCTATTAGTTCCCACGAGAGCTTGTTGTTTAAAAGACCCTGGCACCTCCTTCCTCTCTCTTGCTTCCTCTCTCACCATGTGATCTGCTTGTACCCGCTGGCTGCCTGCCACTTTCCGCCATGACTAGAAGCAGCCTGAGGCCAGTGCCAGATGCAGTTGTCCCAGAATCATAAGCCAAATAAATCTCTGTTCTTTATAAATTACCCAGTCTCAGGTAATTCTGTTATAGCAATGCAAAACAGACTAAAATATAAAGCTACCATAAAGCAAATATAAACAAACAAAATCTCTCAGTCTTAACATGCCAGAACATGGATATGAACCTTGGATATGAACATTATGTGGTTATGCTAATTCTGCTAATAGTGTCTGGCACACAGTAAGCCTTCAAATATTTGTTAAATGTGGGAAGAAACTTATGGATCTGCTGATTAGATTTGTTAGCTGCTTAAGTAGGAACAACATTTTAAAATCTGGAAAAAAGAACTATTACTCTTATCACTAGAGTACATGGGCTCTAGGACCTTCCCAAGTGGCTATTCTAATAAATCAATAAATGTACATATCACCATAATAGGGGAAAATCTTTTTTTTTTTTTCCCTTTTTTTGTGTCTGGCAACGGACCGCAACCCTCAGTGTCGCGCCCGTACCGGACCGGGACCGGCAACGGGATAGCAACCCTCGGTGCTGCGCCCACCCCTCGCTCAGCCAGTGAGCGGGAACCGGTCTGTATGTGGGATCCGAACCCTCGGCGGGAGCGCCGCCGCGCTCCCAAGTGGCGCACTGTAGCAGTGCGCCACCGGGCCGGCCCCGGGAAAATCTTTTTATTCACTCACTCACTCGCTGTATTATGGTAGACAGGCTTCCTTCCCAAAGCTTATAACCCTGCTTCTGGAGACACAGACACATGAAAGACTTAACAATCAATACAAAGAGGTATGAGGTTAAGTGCCAAAATGAGTGACCCAGATAAGCTACAGGAATGCAGAAAATGGTCTGGAATAATTGAAACAGTATCAAAGGGAAGGTAAGATTAACCTCCTACCTGTCAATTAGGTGCAAAATTCTGGTGTCCTAAGATTGGTGTGGGTGTCTGTGTGCTTAGACTATCCCAAATGACTAGGAAATATCTGTCTTGCTTACAACACTATAAGCTTTTCGTTTAGACTACAGTTAGGAAGCCAACAAACAATGACTCAGATGGAAATTCAGACATGTGCTTTATATTTCCCCATCAAGCCCTGACAACGTTAATGCATCAAATTTCAGGTCTGTGCTTGTAGGCATGGAAGGAGCTTAAACTTGGACAACCCTAAGTAAAATAAATACAATTATGAAATCCACTCCTATGAAAACATCTCTGGCATATTTTCAACTGGGCTTTTTGGGTGAATGGCTTCTAACTCATGTAATAAAGGATATAAAGTCAGTTCTCACTTAAACTAATTCCACCCTTCAGGTTCAGCAGCACCCTTCCACCCCCATACAGGGTTGTCCAGATTGAACCTGGCATCACTTAGGAATTGGGGTCCTGGTTAGGGTGAGAAACAGGAGGTACCAAGGGTGCAGGATTAAAGGAGGTGCTGACTCTCAATTGCTGACCTATGCTTACAAGAGCCTGAAAGTGAGTGCCTCCACTTGTGCCCTGGGTGCCTCCTGTGTCTCTCCCTAATCCCAGCTGAAAACAGCCTTTCTTTTCATTGGGACTGGGGACTCACCTTGAACTCTAGGCTCTTTGGCTAGGACCCTGACAATTTGCCTAGTCTTTTCTAGTCCCCTTTCTTTATGTCAATAGACTATTCCTGTGTACTTGATGCACTCTGAAATATGACATGATTTTGGTTCAAGTCCTAGCTTCACCACCTGTTATGTTATACCCCTGTAGTAGATTGAATTAAGTCCCTCCAAAAGTCACTGAAGCTTGAACTGTATCCCCCAAGTTTTATGTATTAGAAACTTAGCTCCCACTGTGACTTTTAAGAGGATGGGAAATCCTATTATGGTAACTGAAAGGTGGAGCCTTGAAGAGATGATTGGATTGTAGCATCATGCTGTAGTGAATGGATTAAAAATGGTGGTCAGGGGTGTGGTTCTGAGGGCTTTAAAAGAAGAGAGTATGTCTCTTTCTCTCTCTTGCTCTCTCTGCTTCCACCATCTTGCAATGTGAGACCACTGGGTCACTGTTGCCACCACCAAGACCCTCACCAGCTGTGTTCCCTGGATTTTGGACTTCCCAGCCTAAGAAATGATAAGCAATAAATTTCATTTTTCTTTATAAATCACCCAGTTTCAGGTATTTTATTATAAGCAACATAAACAGACTAACACACCCCCTGAATCTCATCTCTACAGTCTATCCTCATTTGTACAGGAAGATGACAATATCTGCTTCTCTGGGTTTTAGAAAATATTACACAAGCAAATATATGTAAGTACCTGGCACATAGTAAGCATGTCACGAATGGTATTATTACTAGGTTTCAAGAATATAAACACTCTTTCAGGTGCTGGCTAGAGACTAAAGGAATAGGCTGAAAGCTAGAATATGAGGATTTAGGGTAACTAAGAGTAAGAATTTCCTGACCATGAAGTTCCTTCAGAGAGTTGCAGAATCATGCTAGAAGGATGACTTTAAAAACAGAAAGTTTCTGGGCTGGCCTGGTGGCGCACTGCTATAGTGCGCCGCTTGGGAAGTGCGGCGGCGCTCCCGCCAAGGGTTCGGATCCCACATACAGACCGGTTCCCGCTCACTGGCTGAGCGAGGCGCAGGAGCGACACCGAGGGTTGCGATCCCGTTGCCGGTCCCGGTCTGGTACGGGTGTGACACTGAGGGTTGCGATCTGTTGCCGGACTCGAAAAAAGACAAAAAGGAAAAAAAAAAAAAAAAACAAACAAAAAAAAAACAAAAAGCAAAACCACAAACTCTCACAATACTAAATTACTGCCTGACCAAAATCAGCTATATACTATATACAAAATCAGCTAAATACTAAACGCCTGACCAAAATCAGCTATATAAATTAGGGCCATCCCCTTTGGATTGGCATGTCATTTCCAATTCATCACAACGAAAAAAAAAAAAAAAAAAAAAAAAAAAAAAAACCAGAAAGTTTCTCATCTGCCAGGGATAGTTTGAATGTAGTCCTACCCGAAGGAGATGGGGCTAACAAGTTCATTTACATTTCCTTCTATTTAAGGAATAAATAGAATTAGCTAGGGACTTAAAAAATGTAGTGTTGACATATTGATACTAATTAACACAAACACTAATACTAAATAGTTTCACTAAAAGGGCCAATTAATTTAAGGAAGACGTCGACAGAAAGGCCAGAAAAAAATTCCACCATTTAGAGTATCCTAAAAGTGAAGTAAAAAAAATGGGAAAAGATTTCCAAAGTTCACTATTCCTCTCCTTGTCTTCAGAGGAGGACCCAGTATTTCACCTATCTGGAATAATTTTTCAAATCTCTCCATTGGCAATTTAAGAATTTCATTCAGAACTAGATCTTTCATTTTTATTTCTTTTGCTGCAGCATAAGTCTATTTCCTTTAATTTCGTGCTCAATGGAAATAGTTAACATGAGGTCACCTTCTTCTAGAGGATTCCTTTACTTAAAGGAAAAGTATTTAGTCACTAGTCTTTTGCCTAGGATTAAAAAATCTCAGCCCCCTTTTTTCTGAACTTCCTTTTTCCTGAGTACCATCAATAAGTTACCTACATTCCTCATGGCCCAGCCATGTGTGTTGCATGAAAAAGAGAAATCAGAATATGTGTGCGGGACTATTACTCACTTTGCTTTAGAGATGAATTTGTAAGTGTCATTCCAGTACGCCAGGAGATCTGTTGCCTCTTCGTCATATACCCGGATGTTATGATACTCAAAGACTCCTGGGAAGAAGTTATCTATCTCTCGAGTGACATTCAAGATATACCGTACCCTGCAAGGAAACCAAGGGAGAATATGCGCTCTACTACTCAGGCTAAATCCAATTCCCAGCACTGTTTTTCTTATTTAAAACTTGTTTACACCATAGGCTGAATTAAATACAGAAATAATAAAGAAAGCTAAAAAACTAAGAGGCTATATTTGTTTAGTGGAGAAATTATATAACAGGGTCCTAGGCATATGTGGGCACCAAGGAGTTACCAAGCAAAAAGCTATCTGCCATGCTGAACATCTAAATTACATTTTCATTTACAGTTACATAACCTTATCTCTAATAGTTTTTTGAAAATATGTCTCATATTTTACTCAAAAGAATCCACCTGAGGCCTATAATCTGACAATTTCTCTCTTTTTCACTAAAATTATCAGCAATATAATTTCTTCTTTGGATGTCATTTGTATAAAATCAGACTACTGACATGTACCCCAAGAAAAAAACAGAAAAGGAAAAATTTCTTCCTATTTTTCTAAATTCCAGATTGTTAGGCTTTGCTCTATTACTCTCTCTAAACTACATGGAAGGCAGATGAGACCAGGGCTGGAAAGGCTGAAAGAGGAAAGTTGGATTTAAGTTAAAACTCTCTTAACTTTATCTGGCAGCATTCCTGGCTGCTATGGCAGCAGATGTGTCTGAGGGTTTTCTCATACTGAGATGCTTGCAGAACAGGGTTTCTCCATCAAAATTTCTTCTATTATCTTTCTCACTACACAATCTCAATAAATGCTTGTGTTTAATTTACCAAACATTATGGTTTCTCAATGTTGTGTGGACGTAGACATCACTGGAGTTTACTCTAACAACAGAACATAGACTCACTCATTTCTTTCTGCAGAAGCTGCTTCCTTCTCAAAACCAAATGTGGGGTTCTACAAACCCAATCTCTAAAGTCAAATGACTACAGAAAGCGAGAGCCATAGCTAACCAACTCTGTGGTTAAGGTGAAGTGGCCAAAATTTTTCTAAGACATGAACTGAATCTGTTTTAACTTAGCATCAAAGCCCATTACTATAAATTATTATTATTATTATTATTTAGTTTAAAAAGCATGCACATGGCTGGAATGTACAATGATGCAACTGCTGAGGAAAATGGTCTGGCAGTTCCCCAAAATGTTAAACATAGTTACCATATAACCCAGCAATTCCTCTCCTAGGTATAAACCCAAGAGAAATGAAAATCTAAGTCCATACCAAAATTTGTATACAATAACCATAGTAGCATTATTCATAATAGTCCCAAAGTGACTATTTGTCAGTTGATTAACATTAGTGGTTTCTAGGGACTGGGGGCGGGGGGAAGAAGGGAAATGGGATGACTGCTAAAGGGTACAGCCTTTCTTTCTGGGTTGAAAAATGTTCTAAATTGATTGTGGTGATAGCTGTACAACTCTGTGAATATACTAAAAGCCACTGGATTGTACATTTTAAATAGACAAATTGTATGGTACATGAATTATGTTTTAATAAAACTGTTAGAAAAAAAAGGCAAGCACATTTCTGTTATTTAAAATAAACACGAACAACCTCCCATCTCCGATCCCATACCTCAGTAGTGGATTATGGCACTATCTCTCAAGAGGCAGGACAGGGCTTTCTAATCCTTTTCATTACAGAGCTGTCAAGCAGCCACTGCCAATTGCAATTGGTGCTCCTTGAGACTTTGCCATCTCAGCACTAAGTGACTCTATACAGAGCAGCACTTCACTTGAAGTTTGGTTCTAAAGTCAGTAGATTGGGGCCGGCCCGTGGCTCATTCGGGAGAGTGTGGTGCTGATAACACCAAGGCCATGGGTTCGGATCCCATACAGGTATGGCCAGTTAGCTCACTGGGTGAGCATGGCGCTGACAACACCAAGTCAAGGGTTAAGATCCCCTTACTGGTCATCTTTAAAAAAAAAATAAAAATAAAAAAAAAATAAAGTCAGTAGATTGGGTGGAAATGGCCTTGTTGTCAAAATTACACTTGAAAATCCCACAAATCATCCATGGGGACAGTACACATGGTTTTGTGTACAGATCCCTGAACCATACTTTTCAAATACTAAAGTTTAAGAACCACAGAATTTCAGAAACAAGATCTAAGTAGATGTCTGGACATCTAACCATACTGTCTTTTAAGACAACTAGATACAATTGTATTTTATAATTTAGCCTAATAAGATGAAATAGATGGGTCTCATCTTCAGCTGGGGTTATGTTCTAAAGTCAGGGTGTATATGTGTATGATATGATTACAATGGGTTTGGCAAACTTTGCTATATCAAATCTCAGATTTCATACTAAACACTATATCTAGGTTTCCCAGAAAGACAGAATTTTTAAAGCTTGACGACTTAGGAGGTTGACAAAAACTCTGTCCAACCTCCAAAGAAATCATAAGCAGATCACTGCTTATAAAGCAGATACAATGTTATTTTGGTTGAACTAGGGGGTCTTCATCCTTCACGGGAATTTTCAAGGATCCTCATCAGTAAACAACTTGTCTAGATTTAAGCTTTATGGGCCTAAAGAGAGCAAATAGCAGACACAGGATTAGAACCTAGGTCTTTGAATTCCCAGCCCAGTATACTAATTGATTTCCTGTCTTTATCTGCCATTAGGCAAGTCACCATCCTCACATACATGTGAATTTATCTATCATTCATTCACACTTACCAAGCACCCTCTTGGTATAAAACTCTAAGATAGTCCCTGACTTCAATAATTTTAGACTCAATCCTGACCAATTTAGGTTTTCCAAATTGGTCAGGATTGAGGATTCCCTACTCATTTTCAAATCTTAACTTAAGCAACCAGATTTTCGCCCCTGAAATTCTTGGTATAACCATTTGACTTAAGTCCTCCTCCAAGTTCATTTTAGCAATTACAAAATACTTTTATTTTGGGGGGGAAAGTAGGGAGTATGCATCTAATAATGGTAAAGATAATCAGAAGGCTGACTTGTAGCTGAGAAAACAGGCAGCCAACTACCAACCAGCCAGCCATCACCACCTTTGAGTCTTAGCTGGTCTTATCTCTGTCCAAAATAAAGAGTTAGCATGACAAATTTCAGACATGATTTTCTCTTCTTTTATTAAGATGATCTGACTTCCTAAGGTGAAGTTCAGCAAGAAATTTAGTAAGCATTAGCTAAGAGGTAAGAAGGGAGGAATGGAGCTTTTTGTTTGCTGAATGTTCACTGTACTCAATTGCTACAATCAAACTAAATAATCATGCTGCTTCAGGACAATTTTTAAAATATAAGGTAAGTTGTCTTCAATTTCAGAAGTTTGTCCATTTTACATTCATAACCTACTTACAGTCTTCAAGCAGCTTACTATAATAGGATAGGGACCAACTATTATTTATCTGTGGATCCCTAGCAGCTAGCATTATGCTTGGTCAACAAAAGATGCTCAATAAATGTTGAATGAACAGCTCTGTGAAAGATGTGTTCTCAAAAGATGCAGTTCTATGTATCCTTACATAAAAACAGAAACCAAAAACTACATTTGATTTTAAACAGCACCAAAGGCTTGCACATTTGTTTTTGAGAGCCCTTCCATTTAAACTGCTGATCTTTCTTGGAAGGTAGGGGGAGGGAGGTGAAACAGTAGGAGAATAGCTGATTCATTTTCATTACATTACACCTGATTAGAAGCAACTCTTAAGACTAAAGTTACCAACTAATACCTCTTTGATGGAAAAATGTAAGGATAAAACAGGGACTTCTGTCACATGGGGGTGTCAACAATTGCTCTGTGCTTACCCTCGGTTCTGTAAGTCCTCTAAATTGGAGGCATTCCATTCTGAGCCCTGAGGAGCCAAAAATAAAGGTTAGGTAGCATTAGCAAATCTAGCAAATACAATACTGGAAGAGGAGTTCTGTGAGGGAAGAAATAGAGCTTCTAAAAACAAGGCTAATAACGTCTACCCAGTGCCCTCTAAGTGCCAGGCACTTCATATGTTATCACATTTAGTTCTCACAAATGATAGAGTGAGAAAGTTATCTTCATCTTCATTTTTACAGATAAGAAAACCCTCATAAAATTAAAATAATTTTTGCTTAAGATCACGGAGTAGGAGAGGTGTGTCTTTGACCATCTTCTTCTTCTTTTTTTTTTTTTTTGTCCTCTTTTGAGACCGGCCGCACCGCGCTCAGCCAGTGAGCACTGTGAGTGCACCGGTCATCCCTATATAGGATCCGAACCCGTGGCAGGAGCGCTGCTGCGCCCCCCAGCGCCACACTCTCCCGAGTGCGCCACGGGCACGGCCCTTTGACCATCTTCTTCTTCTTTTTTTTTTTTTTTGTCCTCTTTTGAGACCGGCCGCACCGCGCTCAGCCAGTGAGCACTGTGAGTGCACCGGTCATCCCTATATAGGATCCGAACCCGTGGCAGGAGCGCTGCTGCGCCCCCCAGCGCCACACTCTCCCGAGTGCGCCACGGGCACGGCCCTTTGACCATCTTCTAATCTAAGTTAGACGTCTTCTCTTATCAATCATAGTAATCTGATTTTCCCCTTAATAGCATGTATCACAATTTGCACTTACATATTTATTTGTATGCTTATTTTCTAACTATCTCCTCTACTATGATATAAGCTATTTGAGGGCAGGAATCAAGTCTCTTGCTCCCTATGGAAACCCACACATTTTGCACAGTGCCTGGCACCTGGCAGGAGCTCAGTAAACATTGAATGAACAAAGTAGCAGCATTATGAATAAAACCTAGATCTGATTTGAAAGCCCACACTCTTTCTGGTGCATTACACTAGGGGCCAGGACGTACGCGCATGTGTGTGTGTGAGAGAGTGAGAGTGAGAGTGAGAGAGAGAGAGAGAGAGAGAGAGAGAGAGAGAATGATATAGCAGCTTCCGTCAAACAAATGAAAACATGACACGCAAAATTTAAGACAGGGATAAATGGCAAACTTTGGGGGGCTCTATGGATTATCTGGAAGATACCTCAATTGTTAGTATTTTGCAACATTTGCTTTTTCTCCCCCTTTCCTTTTTTTTTCAGTATATGTTTTTCCCCCTAAACCATTATCACACCAAAGAAAAACAACATTAATACAATAATACACTATCCATATCTGAATTTCTACAACTGTCCCCAAAATGTCCTTTTTAAATTATTGATTCTTAATTGAGTATACATATTTGTGGGGCACAGAGTGCCGAAGTCCAGTTTTGGCGAGGGGTGGGTACCTGAAAAGGGAGAGGGAGGGTCAGCGAAAATAACAAACACAGACGGAGACCTCAGTGCATCAATATGCACGTTCTCTCTCTGTGGGCTGTCAGCGTGTTGCAGCTCGAGCCCAGTAGAGCATGAGACAAGGCCTTTTATTTGGGTATACAGCTTAGCAGGGGGATTTTGGGTACTATTTTTATTGTATCAGTAAGCTTAAATCAATAGTCCAAAAAGCAGGGAGGAAACTTTTTTAGAGGTCAGCCAGTCCTTTCCTTTTGTCAGCATGTCTCAGGTGATCAACTCGTGCTTCTTTTTCCTGGAATCAGGTTATAAGATGTGAACCATCCCTTCATTGTCTTGAAGTTATCTTGTGACCTTTTTCTGTTAGCAAGCTGTGGTTAATATCCACCCTGTTAACAGGGTGGGAGCCAAATGTAAAAAGAACAGTGGATATTTGAGCAGCATTATCATGCACATTTTAAGGTTATGCATTGGCTGTGGCCCTGTAATCTTGATCTAAATGTCAAAGTGTCATTGTGCACAGCACCATCCCTCACAAAACCAGTTACATTTACCTCTCAGGTCTAATTTTGCAGGTTTAATAATTTTACAGCATATATTTTTATCCGAATATCTAATTCTTAATGATTTATTTAAAACTGGACACCACCAAGTAAAGGGAATTCTATGGTTTCATTCCTGTATACTTAATTTATCCCAATCATATAATTTCCCATTAATACCAACCATTCTCTTGCCATTAATATAATCTCCAGTAAATGATATTTGCCAACTTACATTAGGCTGCAGCTCATATTTAGTCATGAGCGGTGCTTTTGGAACATATGTTGGTGTGGTCAATTTATCATAAGGGGATAATTTTGAATTGTCCAACTTATTCGGATCCTCTGTGGGAATGTTTAGTTCAATGACCGCATAATTATTTGAGTTCATTTTGGTACATGGTAAGAGGTATGGGTCTAGTTTCATTCTTCCACATATGGATATCCAGTCTTCCCTGCACCATTTATTGAAGAGGCTGTCCTTTCACCAATGTATGTTCTTGGTACCTTTGTTGAAGATCAGTTGGCTGTAAGAATGTGGACTGATTTTGGAGTTCTCTATTCTGTTCCATTGGTCTGAGTGTCTGTTTTATACCAGTACCATGCTGTTTTGGTTGCTATATCTTCGTAGCATAATTTAAAGTCATCAGGAAGTGTTATGCCTCTAGCTTTATTTCTATTTTTTGCTCAGGATTGCTTTGGTTATTTGGGGTCTCTTGTTGTTCCATATGAATGTTATGATGGTTTTTCCTATTTCTGTGAAGAAAGTCATTGGTATTTTGACAGGGAAGGCACTGAACGTATAGATTACTTTGGGTAGTATGGATACTTTCACAAATTACTCCAATCCATGAACATGGAATGTCTTTCCATCTTTTGGTGTCCTCTTAAATTTCTTTCAGCAGTGATTTGTAGTTCCCATTGTACAAATCTTTCACCTCCTTGGTTAAATTTATTCCTAGGTATTTTTTTTTTCCCCTTTTTGTCTTTTTTACCAACCAGTACGGGATCGCAACCCTCGGTGTCGCGCCCGTACCGGGGACCGGCAACGGGATCGCAACCCTCGGTGTTGCGCCCGCGCCACGCTCAGCCAGTGAGCGGGAACCGGTCACCACATGGGATCCGAACCCTCGGCAGGAGCGCCGCCATGCTCCCAAGCGGCACACCCTCCAATGCGCCACCGGGCCGGCCCTATTCCTAGGTATTTTATATTTTTGGTAGTTACTGTAAACGGGCTTGCTTTTTTGATTTTTCTGCTAGTTCATTGTTGCAGTATAAAAATGCAAGTGGTTTTTGCATACTGATTTTGCATTCTGCAATGTTACTGAATTCATTTATCAGCCCTAAGAGTTTTTTGGTAGAGTCCTTAGGGTTTTTCATATATAGGATCATGTCATCTGCAAACAAGGACAATCTGATTTCATCTTTTCCAATTTGGATGCCTTTTATTTCTTTCTCTTGCTTGATTGCTCTGGAAAGTACTTGCAAAACTATGTTAAACAGGAATGGTGAGAGTGGGCATCCTTATCTTCTTTCTGTTCTTAAAGGAAAAGCTTTCAGCTTTTCACATTCAGGATGACATTGGTGGTGTATTTGTTGTATATGGCTTTTATTGTGTTGAGATACTTTCCTTCTATACTTAATTTGTTGGGAATCTTTATCATGAAGGGATGTTGAATTTTGTCAAGTGCTTTTTCTGCCTCTATTAAGATGATCATATGGCTTTTGTCCTTAATTTTGTTGATGCAGTGTATTACATTTATTGACTTACATAGGTTGAACCATCCTTGTATCCCTGAGATGAATCCCACTTAATCACGATGTATAATCTTTTCAATGTATTCTACTTGTTAATGCTTTGCTCAGGATTTTTGTGTCTATGTTCACCAAGGATACTGACCTGCAGTTTTCTTTTCTTGATTTACCTTTGTCTGATTTTGGTTTGGGGGTGATGCTGGCCTCAAAGAATGAGTTTGGAAGTTGGCCTGTGTTTCAATATTTTGGAATAGTTTGAAAAGAATTGGTATTAATTCCTCTTTAAATGTTTGGAAGAATTCAACAATCCAGTCCTGGGCTTTTCTTTGTTGGGAGACTGCTGATTACCACTTCAGTCTCACTGCTCGTTATTGGTCTGTTCATGTTTTTTGTTTCTTCCTGGTTCAGTCTTAGTAGTTTGTCTGCATCCAGAAATTTTTCCAGTTCTTCCCGGTTTTCAAACTTCTTGGTGTATAATTGTTCATAATAGTTGCTAATGATTATTTGCATTTCTGTGGTATGAGTTGTGATGTCTCCTTTTTCATTTCCGATTTTTGTTATTTGAGTTTTCTCTCCTTAGTCTGGCTAATGGTATGTCTATATTGTTGATCTTCTCAAAAAACCAACTTTTATTTCATTGATATTTTGTATCTTTGGTCTCTATTTCATTTCGTTTTGCTCTGATCTTAATTATTTCTTTCTGTCTACTCATTTTGGGATTGGATTGTTCTTGTTTTTCTAGCTTTTTAACCTCAGTTTTAATATTAGCTTGTTTATCTAAAGTCTGTCTATTCTTTTGATATAAGCATTTATTGCAATAAACTTCCCTCTTAGAACTGCTTATGCGGCATCCCATAGGTTTTGATATGATGTGTCTCTACTATCATTAGTTTCAAGAAATTTAAAAATTTGTTTAATTCCTTCTTTGGCACATAGGTTCTTCAGGAGCATGTTCATTTCCATATATTTGTATGGTTTCCAAAAATTCACTTGTTATTGATTGCTAGTTTTAAACCATTATGGTCTGAAAAGACACTTGAAATGATTTCAGTTTCTAAAAATTTACTGAGACTTGATTTGTCACCTAACTTGTGACCTATCTTGGAGAATGTTCCATGTGCTGATAAGAATGTATATTCTGTTGTTGTTGGATGAAATGTTTTGTAGATGTCTGCAAAGTCCAATTGGTTTAAGGTGTAGTTTAAATCCTGTGTTTCTCTGTTGATTTCTTGCCTAAGTTATCTCTCCAATGTTAATAGAGGGGTGTTGAGGTCCCTAAATATTATTGTATTGGAGTCTATCTCTGTCTTTAAGTCTAATAGTGTTTGCTTTATGTAGCTGGGTGCTCCAAAGTTGGGTGCACACATTTTTACGACTGTTATGTCTTCTTGGTGGGTAGATCCCTTTATCTTTATATAATGCCCTTCTTTGTCTCTTTCTATAGTTTTTGGTTTAAAATCTAGTTTATCTGATATAAGAATAGCTACTCATGCTCATTTTTTGTTTCCACGTGTATAGTATATGCTTTTCCATCCCTTCACTATTAGTCTGTGTGATTCCATACATGTGAGGTGGGTTTCTTGTAGGCAGTGTAAAGTTGGGTCTGGTCTTTTTGTTTTTGTTTTTTTTTTTTAAAGATGACTGGTAAGGGGATTTTTAACCCTTGACTTGGTGTTGTCAGCACTACACTCTCCCAAATGAGCTAACCGGCCATCCCTATATAGGGATCTGAACCCGTGGCCTTGGTGTTATCAGAACCACACCCTCCTGAATGAGCCACAGGCTTGCCCCAAGTTGGGTCTAGTTTTTTTGTTCAGTCAACCAGTTCTGTCTTTTGAGTAGGGAATTCAATCCATTTACATTTAGGGTTGTTATTGAAAGGTACTATTTTACTCCTGGCATTAAATTGCTTTTGTATGCTTGTTTTAAATATCTTTTGTTCCTTTCTTTCTCTTTTATTTATCGTCTTTGGTGTTTGTTGGTTTTTTGAGATGGTATATATAGTTTGTCTTTCTCATTTGCATATCTGCTCTACCAGTGGGGTTTATTCTTTCTGTGTATTCATGGTGGTGATTATCATTTTTTGGGTTCCATTTGCAGGATTCTTTTCAGGATTTCTTACAGAGCTGGTCATGTGGTGGTAAACTCCTGCGGTTTTTTTTTTTTTTCCCCCCCCTGGAAAATACACTATTTCCCCTTCATTTCTGAAAGACAGTCTTGCTGGGTATAGAATTCTTGGCTGACAGTATTTTCTTTTAGTACTTCAAATATATCATCCCATTCTCTTCTGCTGAGAAGACTCCTGTTGGTCTGATGAGGACTCCCTTATATGTGACTTGATGCTTTTCTCTTGCTGCTTTTAGGATTCTCTCTGTCTTTGACTTTTGACAGCTTGACTGTAACATGTCTTAGAAAGAACCTTTTTGGACTGAATCTGTTTGGGGATCTTTGAGCCTCTTGGATCTGGAAGTCTGTATCTCTACTAATACCTGGGAATTTTTGTACTATTATTTTGTTGAATGTTTTCAATGCCTTTTCCTTTCTCCTCCCCTTCCAGAACACCCATGATTCAGATGTTTGTGTTCTTAAGGTTTCTGATAGCTCTTGTAGATTTTCTTCATTTTTTAAAAAATTCTTTTTCTGCTTGCTCTAGCCTGTTGCTTAAGCTCTGGATTGTAGTTTTTATTTTGTTGAATGAATCTTTGAGTTCCAGGAGTTCTGTCACATTTTTTTTTTTTAAAGATGACTGGTAAGGGGATCTTAACCCTTGACTTGGTGTTGTCAGCACCACACTCTCCCAAGTGAGCCATGGGCTGGCCCTTGCCCATTCTTTTTTATGGTATTTATCTCTGTGCAAGTTTCTTCCTTCATGTCCTGGATTGTTTTTCTCGTTTTGTCTGAGTCTTCTTGTATCTCACTGATTTTCTTTAAGATTATTGCTTGGAATTCTTTTTCAGATATTTCTTGGGTTTCCTGTTGTTTCAGGTCTGATATTTTAGAATTATAGTATTCCTTTGATGTCATATTTTGTTTTGGGTTTTTTAAAAAAAATTTCTAGTATCCCTACATTGATGCCTGGTCATGTGGTGTAGCGGTTGCTTCTTCTATTACTTTGGGTTGGCTTTTGAGGATACTCTCTCCTATAAATTTGTTTTTTATTGCCCATTGGGTGGGGTGTTTTAGTTTTGGTTTTGGGTAGACTCAGTAGTCTCAGGAGTTCTGGGTAGACTCAGTAGTTCTGTGGAGCACCAGTGGCTGCATCTGCGGCTGGGGCCATATGGGCAACTGGGGCTGCATGGGTGGCTGGGCGGCTGGCCCCACATGGGCAGCCAGGAAGGGCTGCATGGGTGCTGTCGGCTGTGGTGGGGTGCATTGCACAGGATAAACTCCTGTGCAGGGAGAGGGGCCACAGCTCTGGGACTAGACAATGGCACAGGCAACTGCAGTGGTAGTATGGGCGGGCTGGGACATAAACAAGAGGAGGGTTACCACTGGAAAGTGCTCACAGCCAGGGAGATTCTTTTCACTACAAAAGAGAACTCCTCCTGTGCTGATCCTGGTATTAGAGACATGGTGGTAGCTTAAGCCATGTGCCTCTTTCTCTCTACTCCACCCTGCTTGGTTTTTGTGCTCAACGGGGTTCTCACCAGGCTTGTGCTGCTGTCCCATGCTTGTGCTGCCGTCGCATGCTCATGCTGCCGTCCCATGCTCTTCCATTTGCTCTATCCCACACTTAGCTGTCCATTCCTTGTTCTGGGGAGGATTTTGTGTTGAGCACCTCTAGTCCATCTTGCCGCAGTAATTCCAAAATGTCCTTTATATTCACTCAATTAAGGGGCATACAGTACACTTAGTTGCCATGTCTGTATCCTTTATTTCCTTTAATCTAAAACAGTCCACTCCTTTTTTCTTTTCTTTTGGTCTTTCACGATACTGACATTTTTTGTAGATTCCAGGTCTGTTATCTTGCAGAACTTCCCACAATTTGGATTTGTCTGATTATTTCCTGTTGATTAGATTCAGGTCAAACATTTTTTGGCAAGAATGTTATAAGCGTGATGTTGTATACATCCTACTGCATCATGTCAAGTCAGTTTGCTCCATTACTTGTCATGATGAGTTTGAATGCTTTGTCAAAGTAACTTTGTGTCTGCTATAACCTTCTACTGTAAAGGTTTCTTTATGATTAATTATTAATCTATGTGTATCAGTAATCTTTGAAGCTGTGTGAATACCCCGTTGCACAAAAACTTTTACCCTATGGTTTCAGGATCAATTGCTGATCTTGCCCAAATTGATTATTTCACTGGAGGCTACAAAACGATGCTTTTCTAATTTGTTCATTCTTTCTGCATGTTAGCTAGCATTCTTCTATAAAAGTAATCTTAATCTAACCAATCCTTCCACACCTTTTTCTGAGTGTCACTATGGACTCTTGGATTCTTTTTGTATTTAGTATGTTATAGACCATCATCATCATTTATTTATTTTTGACATTCAGATTGTCCTGGATTTGGCCACTGGGAATCTCTTTAAGCTGGCTCCTTCTAATATGACCCCATTAGTGTTTCAGCAATTCCTTGCTTTTCTGTTCCTGATTTACTTTGTGAGCGGAATCAGACATTTCCCCAATAAGTCCCAGTTTCTTAGTGAAGAATGATATTCTGTAGTCAAGATCTAGGCATTGATTAAGTATGCAGATAACTACAAGGTGTCACTGCTTCCAAAACTTTTCAGTGGACATGGGAAATATTTCTTAAAAAGTAGAATTTATATTGCTATCTCCAGTTCAAATTCAGCACCACAGGGTTCTTCCTTATCTTTCTGTCCTTCCCCCATCATTTGCACTCCCTAATTCACAGTGGAACCTTGGTTCCCAACACCTCATTTGTACTACTTACAAAATAGATTCAACATTATTATACCAATACCACAACTAACAACAAAATCTATTAAGTTCAAATGTTCTTTGTAGTTCTTTTTCTCCTTGTTATATCTTATTAATAGGAATAATCAGATTACAGTGCTTAAAAGTTATTTGAATTAATTTTTTTCTATAAGGTTATCAATTTTATATACATGTGTGTGAATTTGCTCCTGTCTGTATTCAATTTTTCTGTGTGCTTTTTCCATTATTCTTGATTTAATTTTTTTGAGTATACAAAATTTTAGATGATTGAAAGTCAAAAGTTTATTAAAAAGTAAACTTACAAGTCTCACTCCCACCCCATTTCTTCAATTCCCATGGGTAACATTTTCATTAGCTTCTGATTTATTCTACTTATGTTCTATTTTGAAAGAATATAAACAAATATATACTTTTTACCATTTTTTACTCAATTACCAATTCACAAACAAAAATATTACATATAATTTTTTGCTCTTTGCTTTTTTCACTTTACAATAACATATCCTCAAAAACACTCCATATAACAGTTTGATAGAGATCTTCTTCATTCTTTCTTACATCTGCATAGTACTTCATTGGGTAGTAATATCAATAGTTTATTCAACTAGTCTCATATGAATGATCTTTCATATTTGTGGAAGCAAGATTGCTGGGTCAAAGATTACATGCAGTTTTGTTAGACACTGCTGAATTCCCCTTCACAGAGGTTGAAACAATTCTGCATTTTCACCAGCAATGCATGAGTGCCACTTTCCCCACAGCCTTGTCAACAATATGTGTGGTTAAACTTCAGAATTTTGATATCTGGTATTTTGCCAATCTGATAGATGTGAAATATTATCACAGTGTAGTTTCAATTTGCATCTCTTATTAGTAAAACTGAGGAACTTTTCAATGTTTAAAGCCCCATTTTCTATCTTTGAGCTATTTGTTCATATCTTTTGATAAGGCAAACATTTTAAAGTAAGAGTTTACGTATTTCGGAATTAGATACATTAAATAGAATTTAGCATTAGAAGACTTGGGTTCAAGTTCCAATTCCCCTTTATACTATGGGGCATAGGGAAAACTGCTTATCCTCTCTGTCTTCACTTTCTTTATCCGTAAAATGAAACACCCTTTCCACTCCAGTCCCACAAATTTAATGGGTACCTTTCCCTCAAGTTATACACATAAAGCTTCTACCATTTTAAAATGGAAAAATCGTCTCTCCATCCAGAATCCTCCTCTAGACATCGTCTTTTCCTCATTCCCTTCATAGTCCAAATTCATGGAAATATAGTCTATTACTTTCTCTATTTCCTCATTTTCCATGTGTTTCAACCCACAGCACTCTGGCCTCTGGCCTCACCACTCTTGCTTATGTTACTAATGACCTCTCCTAATTGTCTAATCTAGGGGTCACTGCTGTATCCTCATTCCACTGGCCATCTCTGAGTATCTACCTGATACAGTTCATCACTCTCTCCTAGAATTAGATCAAACTGTACAAATACATATTCTCATGCCTGGCACAATAAAAAGGATCAATAAATGTTTGGTGAATGAATTATCAAATGAGATAAGTAAAGTAAATGAAGTACTCTGAAAATTGTCAACTGTTATATAAGCACTATCTCATATTACAAGTGATCTGTAATTTGGCTGTTAAACTGGGAGATCTCAAGGGTACTGTGCAGACATTCCATTCAGCAAAAGGTCAGTAAGCGATAGGCAACTGACTTTTTCTACATACCAGGGCTCGACTGACTTGTTTTTAAAAAAATATGGGAGAGCTGTGTTCAACCTTAGAAAACTAGCCCCCACACCAAAGAAGTAGGCAAGAACTACAAAAGACTTCAAGGAGAGAGATGCCAAACAAAAAGGATCAAGTGGATAAACTTGAGCCAGGGAAATGTGACCACCTCACTTCTTAATTTAGCAACCTAAATCCTCTGTGGAACTCTGTCTAGTAAGATGGAAATAACCCTGATATGATAGGAAAAGTTCACAGTCTACATCTACCTGTCCAGAGAGAATTTAATGTAACAATCTGAAGTAGCACCTATCCAGAGGCAAAATAAATTAACGGCACTGATTATGAACACAGTGAAGCCCATATAAAATGATGCGGGCTGTGGTTAGGACTGCTTCAAATTCAACACGAAAGAACTGGATTCAATTTGGTATGATTACTTTTCTGTCCTCAATACAAATGCCATGCATATTTTCCCCATGGCCCTCTACAGACCCCATCTTTTTTTTACCCCCATGCTTTTCAGGATTACAATGACATAATTCTATGAGGCTTTCCACTATGTTCTGTAATTATGTAAAACATATTCTTTTTTTTTTTTATAAAGATGACCGGTAAGGGGATCTCAACCCTTGGCTTGGTGTTGTCAGCACCACGCTCAGCCAGTGAGCAAACCGGCCATCCCTATATAGGATCCGAACCCGTGGCCTTGGTGTTATCAGCACCGCACTCTACCGAGTGAGCCACAGGCTGGCCCTGTAAAACATATTCTAATCTTACTGAAGTGTAAAATGAAATCTTGGGACTATAATACATCTTTAAGTTTCACTCTTTTACTCTGATTCCTCTGCACTGTATACTGGCTGAAAGACCCATGTAACATTTCAAATGTTATCCTCAGTAAATAGCCTTGCTGGGGTCCAACTGTTCCAAGCAAAATAGAAGAGAACACATTAATAGCAAGTAAGGATTGTACTGGAGGTTCTACTAAGATAAATACAACTTGACATAATCAGCAAGGACTGGTATCCCTGTCCATATCTTCACTTCACACATGTTCACTGATTTATAGTACCATAATTATAGCCTCGGTGGTGTAAGTCACATTACTGTGGTAACCAGGCATAAGCTCTTTATTAACTTTTCCTTCCAAGAGAATTTTATGCCATTCATCTCCAGTTCAGGGACAAAAATAATGAATATGATTAAAATATTGCATTTGATTACTGTCTCATCTATTCACATACCCTCCATTTCTTCGCACCTACGGTAAAAGTAACCTATCTGAGGCTGAATTTTTCTTTGAAAAGGGAACAATATTCTATAAAGGTATGTAATGTCAAATCTTAAAAAAGATAATTATCAGTAAAAACTCTGACTACTTTTTTTATTCATAAGCAAACTTATTGGTTGTGTGCCCAATATTCTCATGTTTCCCTTGTTTAACTAAGAAAGCTGCCTGTTTTTCTGCAAAGGGTCTCTCTGTTCACATCTAGCTTTTTCTCAGCCAAATTGAACAGCCTCCAGGAGAGCTGCTGATATTGAAATTTGGTTGGGCAAAGGCTTCCAGCTCAGAGAAGTAGTACACTCACGAGGATGTGGAATAACCTATTTTTCTAGACAGACCCTGGCTTTCCACCAATCAATCCTCTCTTCTCACTGCAGGTTTTCTTTAAACTATGTTATATACCGTTCCTCTCCATACCACCTGGACATCTTTCTAAATAAACAGATCTCTGTGCAGTACACTGCAGAGCTGACCATTCTCCCAAAGGGAGGGAGAAATCCCGCTGCCTCTCTTCACACAATCTGGTTGAGCTCCAGGCATGGCAGCTATGCACAAGATGAGATGACTTTGCAGAAAATTAACACCGCCACTTGCAGCTAGGATAAGACCTCTTTTTCCGTATCAATTGTTGGGGAAACCAGCAGGGCACAGACTCACTAGAGAAGAGACAGGGGTTTGAACACAGAATATGGTGATGCAAACAAAGGGAGGAAGCCACCAAGGAACACGTATAATAAAATATTTAGACAACCTGTTTATGTACTTATTTTGTTGGACAGGAGTTAAATTTCAGGATTCTCCAATTTGGAAACTTTTTTCCAAATAAGAAAAATATTCACAATGGAAAGAAAATATACATTCTCTAGAAAATAGTATTATTTCTGGAGCTGAAGAGATTTTCCTTTGTTCAAAAATATGTACACGTAGGGCCGGCCTGTGGCTCACTCGGGAGAGTGCGGTGCTGATAACATCAAGGCCCCGGGTTCGGATCCCATATAGGGATGGCTGGTTCGCTCACTGGCTGAGTGTGGTGCTGACAACACCAAGTCAAGGGTTAAGATCCCCTTACTGGTCATCTTTAAAAAAAAAAAAAAATATGTACACGTATTAAGAAAGTAAAAGACCCTATATGATACTGTAATAGTATCATATAGACAGACTGGATACACATCATAAATATGTCCAAACCCATATAATGTACAACACCAAGAGTGAATCCTAACATAAACTATGGACTATGATTGATAATGATGTGCCAGTGTAGGTTCATCAGTTGTAACAAATGTTCCACTGTGGTAGGGGAATGCCGATAATGGGGGAGGCTATGCATGTGTAGGGGCAGGGGGCATATGGGAAATTTCTGTACCTTCCGTTCAATTTTTCTGTGAACCTAAAACTACTCTAAAAAATAAAATCCATGTATCATATATATGTGTATATATGTATATAAATAAAAGTAAAAATGGTTGGACGGTAATATTACATAACAAAAGGTAACAGTGATTATCCGTCTTGGAGATGATTAAATGTGATTTTCTTTTTGTTTCTTTTTTGGTGGCAAGCCGGTACAGGGATCCAAAGTGTTGACCTTGGTGTTATCAGCACCATGCTCTAACCAACTGAGCTAACCTGCCAGCCCTAATTAAATGTAATTTATTGTCTTCTAAAATTTTCTTTTTTTTTTTTTTCATTTTTGTCTTTTTTCGTGACCGGCATCGGATCGCAACCCTCAGTGTCGCGCCCGTACCGGACCGGGACCGGCCACGGGATCGCAACCCTCGGTGTTGCTCCCGCCCCTCGTTCAGCCAGTGAGCGGCCGGTCTGTATGTGGGATCCGAACCCTCGGCGGGAGCGCCACCGTGCTTCCCAAGCGGCGCACTATAGCAGTGCGCCACCGGGCCGGCCCGGCTTCTAAAATTTTCTATGATGAACATGAATGATTTTTGTAATAAGAAAAAAACTCGGGCCGGCCCGGTGGCGCACTGCTACAGTGCGCCGCTTGGGAGCGCGGTGGTGATCCCGCCAAGGGTTCGGATCCCACATACAGACCGGCCGCTCACTGGCTGAGCGAGGAGCGGGAGCAACACCGAGGGTTGCAGTCCCGTGGCCGGTCCCGGTCCGGTACGGGCGCGACACTGAGGGTTCCGATCCGTTGCCGGTCACGAAAAAAGACAAAAAAAAAGAAAAAAGAAAAAAACTCAAGATGGAAGAATATGCCTGACAATCATAAAAACATAGGATGAATCTACTGGTATAAACACTCAAATGCATTTGTGATTGATTAGGAAAATGTAATTTTGTGGGAATTAGATTGTTCTCTTTGCTTAGAGTAGTATTAGAATGTGCTTATATGCCCTAAAATATGCTATTTGAGGAGGGGGGTAGTTCTTGAATGGGTGGTATCAGAAACAAAGGGAAGAATGTCTGAAATAAAACAGGATGACCAGTCAGAAATGAACTATATTTGATATTCATCATGTCTACATCCTTTTAGGTGTTAAAATCCAAGCTAAATGTCAAAGTGACTTCTAAGTTTGCAGCTGTGCTCACTTTCTAACGTGAGCTCTTTTTGGCTACAGGCATTTATTTTGCCCTTCATAAAAATTAGTCAGGTTACATGGAGACAGTTGGGGGCAGGGCCCATTTGAATGAGTGACTCATAAGTTTTCTATAGATAACACAAAGATTCTTTCCAGCAACACAAGAGCAGGATATAGTTGAACCCTCATGGAAGTATACATAAGGGACAACAAAGCCAGGTGCCTTACAAATGGAAAGGCCAATGACAGTTTTACAGTATGATCTACATCCAGAAATAGCAACACATATTGGTCAAGTTAAAGTAATGGAAAAGATGTCCCCCTCTCAACTCATAGCTTTTCATGAGTAACTTCATAGCTATACACCACTATGAATCACTCTAAAGACACACACACTCTACAGTGTCAACAAGTTATTTCTGGGCACAAGCCTTCAATGGCACAAAGTCGGATTGCCTGCTGAAATAAACTCTTAAATATTCAGAGTGATCTAGTTTGTCAGTTCCTGTGCGTTCATTCCTCTTCTCTCCTGTTTCTCAGTATCTAATCATTTCACAGTTCACAATTGTCCTCACCAGAAAAAGGAAGTGAAATTCAAACCAATTGATGCAGCTCTTGGTTAGCATTTTTGGTCAAAGTGTGTGGGAAATGGACACAAAAGCAAGGTTCTGGCAATCCCCACTTTTTTTTTTTTTCCTTTTTGTCTTTTTTACTGACCGGTAACGGGATCGCAACCCTTGGTGTTGCGCTCGTACCGGGGACCGGCAACAGGATCGCAACCCTTGGTGTTGCGCCCACACCGTGCTCAGCCAGTGAGCGGAAACCGGTCTCCACATGGGATCCGAACCTTCGGCGGGAGCGCCGCCACACTCCCAAGCGGCACACTCTCCAGTGCGCCACCGGGCCGGCCCATTCCCCACTGATTTTAATTATCCTTGTTAACTTGTTCCCACTATGTGTACAGATGAAAACTAAAACTCTTTGAGAGGAAAATGGGTCCTAGGATTTTAGAAGCTTTCCTAATCTATCTGTCAGAGAAGTCTCCTTGAGCTACTTATAGGTCACTGAATGTTCAGGAACCAAGAATAATTTTTAGTCTGACTTTTTGGTATCACAAAAGTATTTGGGGGACTCAAAACGTAGCTAGAAGATTTCATGTGTTTAAATGTCCAACAGCCTCTCAGTTTTAAGTAGTCCCCACCTGCTCTGCTCAGATATGTCAGACCTTGACAGATTTGGCAGATTTGAAACAGTGACCTTAAAGGATCATCCTATTTGGATGCACTGCATAAAACTATTCTGGACTGGTGTGTTTTTGACCTTGAGTATTATGAAAAACAGATAAAATATTTAACAACCTAGGGGAAGAAAAGCCTGATTTGTAAAATTTGCCAAGTTCCTTGGTACAAATATTCCCATCATGGTCCATTTTAATCCACAAGCTTGATGTTACTAAATGAGGAATTGGAAGGAGAAGAGCAGTAGCACACAATTATATAACATTTGCACCATCGACAGATATAAATAATCTTAAGAGCACAGATAATATTAAAATGTAGTAAAATAATTAGGACCTGATGAGGTTTGCATACTTACCTTTGTCTTTACTGTAAGTTACATTTTATTTAATATTTAATAAGTATTTGCACACTTACCTTTAATGTAAGTTACATTTTATTTAATATTGCCCCCCCATGAGTTCATATGGGCTAGCTTCAGCACACCACTTAAAGTGGCCCTAAAACTTACCAAGAACACATGCTCAAATATCTGTGTAGGGCTATCCATTTGACCAAGGATCACTATCATCTCATTATCTATAAATTCCTTGAATTCCCGCAAGTTGCACACCATTTGCATTTCCAACTCTGTTCGTATCTGAAACAAAGATGATATATTACACTGGTTTCTGTAAAGTTCCTCTGTACTCTCAACTATCAGCCATTTCTAATGCCCCAGACCCACTGTTATCCCAGCCCTAGCCTTGGAACAATTATGACTCAAGATCTCTTACCTCTTTGGATGTAATGTTCTCCAAATCCTTCTGCATCATAATCTCCCTTAATTTGGTTTTAATTAGTCTTTCTGTTCGCTCACGTTCAGTTGGTCTGAGAGAGAGAAGTGATGATTTTCCTTAAGCCGGAATTTGACAAAGTTAACGAATGTACTATATGATTATGTTTCCAAATTGGCAAGCCTTGCCTTTATTAATCTCAGATTATATTGTGAGAGCATGGCAAAAGAAAGTTATATTTTTAAAAGTTTCTTTTCAGAATGTATAGAATGTAAACACGTAGAAATTATTACTTGAAGAGGTTCTAAAAGCCCTTAAATATATTCATGCATATAGATCCATGAAGGAGCAAAGACAAATTGGGTATTACTGAGTATAATACTTTAATGGAGGATCATATCCACACTTTTCCATTAAGTACTTATGGCTATCACTGAGCCAGAATACCAAGCTGGGTAGACCAGTGGTGTGACCCACTATGGAACTAGGTCTTCTGTAGCTTAAAATGTCACCCTGTGCTGATCATTCATTGCTGTGGTTCTAGAAAAAGGGAAAGAAGGAAAAGTGATCCTGCCTTCCTCAATAAGGCAAATTCTCTCCCAAAATGGTTTGCAGGAACTAACTACCTAGGGTACTTCCATCCAAAATGCTTTCCTTTTTATGATAACTCTCATAATATCTTTGTGAAATTGTTATCCTCATTTTACAGATAGAGGAAATAAACAGCTGAAAAGTTAAATGACATGCTGATAATCACACAAGGCAGGAAAATCAGAACTTTCAGCCCAGCCTAACATTCTCCCTGCAGGATTATGTTGCTTCCCTTCAACTTCTGACTCTCTTAAAAATAAAATTATCTTTGGAACTTCAATATGAAATCAAACTAGGCAGTTGACTCTCCAATTACTAGAAAAGCATTGGTTCAATGTAACTGGATGCTTCTCTCTAAAAGCATTATTTAATAATATGCAGAATTTGAGTGAGGCTGACAGAAAGCACTTTCTGTCTCATCTTTACCCCCAACCTACCCAAGAAAGGTATCTGCTTTGCACCTCCTTATTTGGAGATGGAAATGGACTAAGCCTTCAGGCATCCTGCCTGCCCTTGCTGCCTACGGTCTTATCACTGGCTTCAAAAATAGCTTCAGTAATCTCCAAAAATGGATGCTCTAACCTCACAACCTTGGGGCTCCCCACCACTTGGGCTCTTAGTTTCTTATGAATCCTGCAGAATACAGATAATACCTGTGCCATCTGCCTGTCAATCAGTCAAGGAATCCCTATCTTAACTAAGATTAAAATTTGTATCCATGTGTCATTTTTCCTAGACATAGCTAATGGTAGAAAGTAAATGTATACTTTCAGTCTTTCATTAAGAAAGGAATATTGGTAAAAAACAAATATTAGCACCCATGTGCATGTGTGAGATTCCCTAGTTTAGCAATTTTTCCCTCAATCCTTTACACTTGTTTGCAGCAGATTGGGTTGGGAGCAGACAGGCCTAGGTTTTAATTCCAGCCCTGCTACTTACTGGTGGTGAACAAGTTCCCTCTCTTCCCTGAACCTCTGGTTCCTTTTCTATAAAATGAGGATAGTAATAGCTGTCTCATGAGATTCTTATGAGGATTTAATGAGATATCACATATAAAGTGCCTGGCATAGCATTTGACCTTTACTGGGCGCACCATGCATGTATATTCCCTTCTCCCTTCCTTGGGATTTCAAAACACAAACTATTGACAGTAGAGCACTTAAGTCCATTTTGGAACACTTTCTCCCTGTACTCTCAGCATTCTTTCATAGGCTTTTCTAGTCAACTCAGGGAAGAGGAGGGAATGGAAAAAGCGTTATAACAAACACAGTTTTTCTTCCTCAATTTCAACATAGAAAAATTTGGAAAATACAGAAAAATATAAAGAAAATAAAAATCATTGAAAATCCCTTTATCTAGAGATAATCATTAATAATAATATGGCCTACAGCTTTCATGTATAATTTTTCTGTGAACAGATAGACACTTGTCTATTAAATCTCTCTTAAAACCAGGGTTATATTGTACATACTAAGTAAGAACTAACATTTAATGAGCCTCTACCATGTACCAGGGACTACCTTTTATGTTTTTTTGCTTAAGGATGTAGAGAGATTATGAGCAACTTCATTTTCTTTTTGTGCTATAGTTTCTGAATCTTCTGTAATAAAATCAGGAAAAATGGGAAGAATTTTCTCTCTCTCACATAAGTCTGGTTTAGAATGTGCTTTTTTGAGCTAGATGAGACATCCATTCCTATGAAACCCATCAACCATCTGTAAAGCATAAAATCATAAATACTTATCTTTTTAGTTTCTGTGGGGTCTTAGGACCAGAGCTACTGAAAAGGAGGTCCTACTACTAATAACACCCTGTGCAAAAAAGATTCCACTGTTTTTTGGACTGTTTCTTTCACACAATACTTGGAAATTTCACCTTTTGTAGTAAAAAGCATTTATAAAACTATTATCCAAATTAAGCCTCTTTTAAAAAAATCATAAATGGTTTTGGCATGACTTTTGGAATCTGAAGGTGAATCCTATCTGTAAGATTAGATGGTAAGTAGCTACTCTTCTTTCCTAGCTGTGGAATACCTTGGAAGTGCAGAAAGATCAATTCAGAGTAAAATAAACAACCTGATTAATTTCCAAAGCAGGAACTAAGTGTAAAAAAACTTCCAAAATAGTCACAGAAGTTTTAACACATAGACCTGAAAAGGAAATAAACATCAGCTCCACTGTAGGCCTTTTCCAGCTCACAGTAAGTACACTAGGGAGATTAACAAAATCTTACTGACAAGGACTTACCAAGGCAAGGGTGGAGCGGAGGAATATACTTGAATGATAAAATACTTTTTAAAAAAACTTGAAGAGAAATCAGTGTAAAATTACCTTAACAACCTAGTTGTCCTTTTGAATCAACTGGAAACATCTTGTCTTTTTTTAGTATTACACACATCCCTCTAAAATTTTCCTTATGTCATTAATTTGCTTACCAAATGCTTCTTTCACAGATAATTCAAATACAAACTTTAACTCAACTCCTTTAGATTCAAATTTCAAATTAGTGGAATCTGAATAATGGAAATTTATCATTTTGTAGTTCTTGACTATGGAGATTTCATTGTGCCCAATAGTGAAACTCTTCAGGCCTTTGCAGGCAACAGAAAGGACAGAGTTCTTTATGTGGGGCAGATGTGTGCTGTAGACAGTGACTCATATCACTGGGTAAGACTAATTCCCCAAGAGAAGAGATAAGAAGGAACATGCTACCTATGACTCCCTAGGACACAACAAGGAGGACTTCCACAATTCTCAGCAAACTGACTTACATGTCTGTGAAGAGAGCTGGAGAGTCGGGCCGGTGGGACTGCACATCCTGCATAGCATTCCATTCATTGACTGAGGATTGATCTGAGTTGATATGGCTCTCATAATAACTCACCCAGGTGAGAAATAGGCTGCCTGGATAGTAGTTATGCATTCTGGCCACTTCACAAGCTTTGTGTAAACTCTGTAGTGCAGACCTGGAAGATATGCTGGGAAATGAGAACTGCAGAATTGTGTACCCCGAACTCTTCTAATTTTTAAATTCTATAGAATTTGGCCTTTGGAGAATCTATTCGCTGAAATTCAAGATTCTCCAATTCTGATTATACCATACTACCTATCCATAGCAACAGACTAGACATTTGTTGAAAGGTATGATGTATCATTAAGGTCGGGTGTTGGAGGGTGGGAAGGGAGAACTGACAGCTCACCAGTGAAAAATAGGTCTGGTTACCTATGGAGCTCATTATCCTATAGTTGGAACCATGCTGTGGCTGTGATGTATCATTAGAAAATTAAAGATCTCAACTAATTTACGATACGAAGATTTGTTTCCCTTGGCACAGAATCAAATGACAGCACACATTCCCTAAGATTCTTAGAGGCTCCACATAGATCACATAGATAGATGTCACTAAGCCTTGAGGACACGTCCTTTAATGTCCAGGAAGTACTGATCTAATGACATTTAGCATTTTTGCAGCCTGTGTCTCCTATTCTCTTTAAACCGTTTATTCATATACATGAGCTATTTTCTAAGAACAACAGCTCTAATTACTCTGAGACTGAGTAAACCTTCTGACTCTGAACTCAGGAACCCGACAAGGGTAAACAAAAATGACAAGTACCTTTTTGGTTACACAGTTGGGAAAAGCTTAAGCCAGAAATGCTAGGAAATAAATTACGCAGGAGCATAGTTGGAGGTCAATAGTATTTATTGAATGAAATATCTTATTAGCTATAAACTAATGTATCTCTAAGAGAAAAAGACAGTATGAGAGAATTCTCATTCCTCGCCAATCTATTTAAATCTTTTTCTTTTTCTTTTTTTTTTTTTAAAAGATGACCGGTAAGGGGATCTTAACCCTTGACTTGGTGTTGTCAGCACCACGCTCAGCCAGTGAGCGAACCGGCCATCCTTATATGGGATCCGAACCCGGGGCCTTGGTGTTATCAGCACCGCACTCTACCGAGTGAGCCACGGGCCGGCCCATATTTATATCTTTTTCTTAAAAATGCCTTTTTATTTATTTTTCCTTCAAAACAAAAGTGACCCATGTTTACTTTAGAAAATTCAAGGACCTCAGATAAAAGGCAGAAATATCCTATAATCCCTCCACCCAGAAATAATAACCATTTAGGTTTTGGTGTAGATCTTTCCAGTCTTTTTGTCTATACATAGATCTATAATAAAGATATGATCACTTTCTGAATACTGTTTATAACATGCTCTTTAACTTTACAGCCTCTCGTCAACATATTTCCATGTCAATAAATATTCTTTAACTAGATCACTTTTTTTTCCTTTTTGTCTTTTTTACTGACCGGTAACGGGATCACAACCCTCGGTGTTGCGCCCGCACTGCGCTCAGCCAGTGAGCGGGAACTGGTCTCCACATGGGATCCGAACCCTCGGCGGGAGCGCCGCTGCGCTCCCAAGCGGTGCACTCTCTAGTGCGCCACTGGGCTGGCCCATAACTAGATCACTTTTAATGGTTGCATAATATTTAATAACATAGAAGTGCCATAATTTAACTGACTCTTATTTTTAAGACATTTAAATATTTTCCAATTATTTTTGCTATTATTAGAATAATGACAGACATTCTTATAGCTAAATCTTTGCTATGCACACACACTTATTACCTTGGGTAAATTCTTAGAAGGAGAATTACTAGGTCAAAGGGCATGCAAAATGACAAGGCATATTGGCAAATCACTCTCCAGAAAGGTTGTTCCAGTTCATTCTTCCACCAATAGTATATGACAATGTCTGTTCCTTGAATTCTTGTCAACCCCAGATAATGTACATTAAAATGATTTTTAAAAATATACATTAATAAAGGAAAAATATGCCAGTCCATTTTTTATTAGGGAAACAGATTTTTCCTTAAAAACAAAGTTGTAGAATCTTTTTAAAATGCTCTCTATCATTCGAAGTAAGCCAAATTCTCAGAGAAAGCCAACTTTTCAGAGAATTATCAGAGAATTTTAGTTTCACTACACAAATTCAAAGGTAAGGGCCAGCTTAGTATAATGCACAGGATACTCAATGCATGTTTTCTTCATCTAGGAAACACTTGCTTCAAGAGCATATGCTACACAGTCTGATGCAACTGCCTAAAATATACTCATGATCTAGCTACCTCAGATACTTCAGCTGCATATAGCAGTGGAAGGCTGCAGTAATTACCCTCCTGTGAAGGAAACACCTGGTCTAAATGCTGCTTTGATCCATGCATCATGTATGTGTATTTTTTTTCTTTGATTTTCAATTCACTACTCCCCATGTGGTACACCCAAAAAAATTTATTCTGCAATAAGCTAACAGAGCTAGGACTCATCAGTCTACTTTCGAACTTCAAAGCGTGATCTAAGGTTATTTACTTGAATTAAGACTGCTTTGTACTCCTCCCCAAAATACACCTGAAAACACTGTCACTTATGGGCCTTACTATTATTTGGTTTTAGTTAGTACTTGGGAATAGATACATCAGTTGCTTTTAAGAGCCTTAGTCAAAAGAGGTCACAAGTTTTCCATGAGAAATTTAGCTGTGAAATATGCCCTAAATCAGGGCCGTCCCATGGTTCACTTGGGAGAGTGTGGTGCTGATAACACCAAGGCCACAGGTTCGGATCCCTATATAGGGATGGCCGGTTAGCTCACTTGGGAGAGTGTGGTGCTGACAACACCAAGTCAAGGGTTAAGATTCCCTTACGGGTCATCTTTAAAAAAAAAAAAAAAAGAAAGAAAGAAATATACCCTAAATCTAAAAATCTGGTCTAAGCACATGACCTGAAACTGTCCTATCTCAATTTCTGCACAGAATGATAAGACTGTTAACTGTTCAGCGACTCTTAGGACTCCACCCACCTCAGTCCTATCAATTCTGTTATTCAGGGGTAGATTACCTCCCTGGTGTCTTTCAGAAACTTTTATTTCTTGTTTTGTTTGCCTTCTGTTCATTCCACTCCTGATGGGGACTTCTACTATAGAACAAGAAGCTGAACGAGAAACTAAAATTCAAATCCCTGACTGGGGTACAGACTCAGTCTTAGAGTTACATCCTTCCCTGGTTATAGTAGATCATTTTCTAAATAATCCAGAACAAGAAAGTAAGAGTCTATTCTGTCTAAATGTAAGAGATACTCTCAGGCCAATTATGCGACCTCTCCAAAGCCTCAGTTTTCTCATCCATAATAAGAGACTAATAATACTATTTTGGGGGTCGGTGTGATAATTAAATATAATCCATGTAAAGCACCTGGCACAATCCCTGGCACATAGTAAATAACCTAAAAGTGTCAGTGTACCAACTGATAACTATTTATAACTACAGTGTTTTCTTTAGGCTTTGTTTTCATTATGAAAATAGCCACCACCAGATTAAATGGAAATTTATCTATCTATAATGTAACTCTGTCAATGCTACCCCTGATTACCTTAAGAAATAGAAAGCTAATGCATAGCAGTGTGGTGTTCTAGACTTAGCTAACAGACTGCTAAGTAACTAACTTAGTCCATGTGTCCCTATAAAGCTCAGTTCCAACCAGCTATCTGATCCATTAAATCTCTTCTAGAGCCAAATACCTCTGAATTTCACTTGTTCACCAATTCTCAAGGCCTTCCACTGTAACAATTTGAAAATAGCACTTCTAAGTCATCTTTAACTATGATGGCCACAAAATCCTATACATGCAAACACATCATACAGCATTTTCATAGCAAATTGTACCATTTCAAATTGCTACTTCTCACAAAATATTGCTCCAATAATGTATTTTAAAAGTTTTGTAGAGATATTAAAAGTCATCTTACCACATTGCCTGTACAGATACAGGTTTGAATATGTGAACTCTGTTATCTGTTGATACGCTGAACCCACTAAGGACAAAAGAGAACAAGACAAAAATCCATAAATGAGTGTAGGTTATTTCAGTTGTGAGTTTTCAAGATTGTTTCCCAGGCTAGCAACAGCTGGCTCAGTAGAAGAAATCATCAGGCACTTCATGTAGATGTTAACTGTCTTGCCTGAAAGGCTTTAAGCTAATTGTCTGATTTTATTTACCAGGCAAAATGAATAGACTCCTACTTTGGGGTTGGAGAATTACATACAGTTTCCCAGCTGTAGCTATGGACAAACTGTTCTGCTGTATATTTCTATTTGGAAGTCTTGTGGGTTCTTAGCAAACCTGACCCTGGTTTTATAAACTGGTGCCAACATCTTGTTCTCTTGGGGACATATTCTAAAAACACCAGGAGTTGGGGGTGGGGGTCACTGGAAGGAATCGGCACAGGAAAGAGGTTATACTGTGGGCTGACAGCTGGCAGAGGTGGCAAGAAGTTATTTGAAACAGAACGTATCATCCTCTGGGAGAACATTGCAACAGTCCCACATGCTCACATTAAAGAGTGAGCCAACAAACTAGTTCTTCTTTGTCTGGATTCCTACCATAGTTGCCTTAGTGAAAGACACTGACAAGTTTGGTTTTACTCCATTTTACCAAACAGGAGTTTAAAAGGACTCATTGAGCTATTGACATGACAATTCAGTTGGGCACCTGGGCCTCCCATTTAGCTGAATAAATGGGCACTAAGATGGAATCCCACATCCCCACTGGTTTTCTGTAGGAGAATAAAAAGGGAAAGCTCTTACCCATCACCATCCAAGTGTATTAGGGTGTCACTCCAGAGAGGCAGGACTAAGCCCATGGTACAAATGCTACTACAAGACAAGAAATAGTCCATAAGTTACTTCCTATTATTCTGGGACTCAGTCTTTTGCTTATTAAGTCTTTTAACACAAAGGATAAACCCCTAAGCTCTAAATTCTGGCATAAGTATTACAGAGAAGAAATTTCTATTTCATTTTACTATTAATCCCATTTATGTCCTTCAGGAGCTGTTTTGAGACGGTTAATCAGTTCCTTATACATTTAACAAAACTTACTGAGCTTTCTCTATTGCTGTCTTAAAAGTGGCCACTATCTAAAAAATCCAGGCGACTGTTGCTGACTTGCATTTGGCAGGTCTTAGCCTGGGGTACAGCACCCAACTCAACTCCAAGGATTATTTCTAATGCTAAGAACTACTGCTGGTTGCTGAAGATCTTGGAATGTGTGATTTGCTCAATTCTAATTTTGAAGTTTATATAGATATATTGAACACCAGAACATACTCAATAGTCTAAATGGGAAAGGGAATAAAAAAAATGTAAAGAAGTAATTCTTAATGGCTTGTGATCAAGTTAGAGAGACAAAATAGATACAACTTAGCTTAAACAAATAAAATAGTGCTTGGTGATTGTTCACTGAACTAGCACTGCTAAAAACACAGGGTTAATACGAATGCCAACAACCAACAAAAGGGTAACATTAGTATGGTATAATAAAATACTATTTCACTCACACACTAGCCCAGGGAGGAAACTGGCTTTAAGTTAATGGAACAGCTTGGTATATGAAACCAGGGACTCCCAATCATGTGCTCTATCACACCACTTCTCTGGACAACTGTAACCTACTCCAGACCTCTGCCACTTTTTCTCCTTAAGGCTGCCTTCCATAAACCACTTTTCCCCTCTGGCCAATCTCCAAAGGCTCCTACACCTGCCAGTATATCTAGAGAGGCAGCATGGTGTAGCAGCAAGAACCTCATATATGGGAGGGGGAACCATGCAGTAAAGTTAAGAACATGGGTTGTGAAACCTGGGTTCTGGCTCTACTCTAATCTTAGGCAAATTGCCTGATTGCTTTCTGCCCCAATTTCTTCATCTGCAAAACTGGGATAAAAACATAGGTATCTTCTTCATTATGCTGTTTTGAAGATTAAATTAGATAACACACACAAAAATACATACAAAAGAGCCTAAAACCTAATAACAGTTCAATGATAATTTACTGAGTGTCTACTAAGCCAAAAGATCTAGATTTTATCTCCTTCAGTATTAGTTTCTTTTGACGTTATTTAACCTCTTTCAGCTTTAACTTCTTCATCTTAAAATGCAGATAATGAAGCCTATCCTCATAGGGTTATCATAAATATTTAAAATATTTAAAGTAAAACAATATATGTAAATGCACTGTCCTGTAAAACAAATTTTGAGTATGAATCTGTAGTGAGTGCTCTAATACATCTGCAAGTGATCTGGAGGTGGGCAGGTGGTGGGAAGCATTATGCAAGTGATTTAAAAACAATAAGAGGAATATCAAGCTTTAACTGTTGAAGTCACTGCAGAGCTACAGAAGGCTAGCCCCTAGTTGGGCTTTTCACTACACTTGCTGGCCTATTATTCAACACCCTACAAGTGATTCCAGAGCTCAGGAGACTCAAATCAAGACTGGCACACTTATCCACATTAGAATCCTGGGCCTGAACACCAGAGGCACAGTGGTTATGCTAGTGTCTAGGAGTGAGTAAGATAGATCTACCGTGTTTTGTGGAGAAGATGAGGTGGGTACATAGAAAAGTTGTTTTGAAAATAGCTTCCAAGATGGAGTAGAGTTATTCTTAGAGTAGCTTTTTGTTTTTTATTTAGTGAGTGCTTAGCCAGGTTCCTAGTAACAAATATAACTTGTAGCATAAGTATAAAGGGTTGATAGCTCAGTAACAAACCTAGAAATTAAGTAACTATAGAAGATACAGAAGCTCTAGAACAGCGTGATCCATGAACTTGTGACTAGATGCCAGGCAACCTTTGGAGATGTGACAATCATATGTAGAAACCAACATCACATTTTCAGTTTATATTCAAGTCAGAATGCTTTTTTACATTAAGTATTAGCTTTTTCACATAACAGGAAGAAGAGGCCTCAATTAGGCACACCTGGTATTTTATCCAGTTCACCTGAGTCTCATGAGATTTTTTCTCCATTAAAGTATAGCTACTTATTTTAGTAGATACTCATCCCATTCAACAAATAGTTATTTAGTGCCTACTATGTTCCAGGCATTTCAAGTTGTTGGGGGTACAAAGAGAAGTTAAAAAACCAAACCAAACCAAGAAGTTCTATTATTTTATAAATTGAAGTATATCCAATGCACTTTGGAAGCCAAGATTACACTATATACTAAAAAATGTATTAAAATATAACACAATACTCAAAGAACTTGTAAGTAGGCTAAATGAATTGGCTGTAACATTTATTAAGAACTACTTGTACTTGTCATAAATAATCTAGGTTCCACTTTGGCTTAATACTGTTTTGAAATATTAACATTTTTATACTCCCAGATACAAAATGATACAAATTCCTTCAACAGTGACTGAGATAGAAATAATATTAGATTACCTGAACACCAGTATTCTGAGGTTGGCAGCATTTCTCTTACTGTCTAAGGGGCTCATTCAAGCAGAGGATGTACAGGAATTTCATATTATCAAGTTTACCAAACAGAATAAAAACTAGTTTCTAGCTTTTCATGTCTCCCTTTGTTTTCCATAAACTAAAATTTCCCTTTGTTAGTGGCACTTGTCAGATATTACAAAACAGAGGATAAATTACTGGACACCCATATTAATAAACATTCTTTCTGGTAAAGTTTGGGAAAAAATGAAAAAGATAAGATTAGACATCTGATTGCTCACGCTCTGGGTCAGGACAATCTGCAGTTACTGCCTCCTGTCTCTAGGAGAGGACTCAATTGAAGTTTCCATACAGCCCCAGTTCCTGTTTTATAGGGTTTTTCAAGGGAGGAGTCAGGGAGAACTGAACAAAGCAAACATGAGCTACAGCAATGTTGTCCAACTGAACTGTCTGCAATAATGGAAATATTCTATACACGTACTGTCTAATATAGTAGTCACTAGCCACATATGGCTACTGAGTACTGGAATTGTGACTAGTTATGACTGAGGAACTAAATTTTATTTAAATAAATAAATAAATTTGTTTAGTGGTTACCATTGGACAATATAGATGTAGAGAGATATAAACTCAAATCAGAGGTCCTAAAGTCTTACTGAATGCAGACAAGGTAGGTGCTCTTAAAGGAAAATGCTTACTGAAAGGTCTGTTGCTTAGGTAACACCACAAGTTAAAACCATGCAGGAAAAAGCTTCCTAAATATTTTACAAGCCTGTGTAAACTCAGAACATACAATTAAATACTGTAAGTGGTATACAAGCTAACAACTCTGGCCTTGCGATCCCTATGAACCCACAGTCATTTTCAGGTTAACTTCTACGTACAAGTACAGTTAAACACTAGTTTGGGAAACTTTCTGGTGACAATGGGACATCCCCTCCCCCAACATCAAGACAATTAGAATCATTCTCAGTCTCCTCCTTTCTTTGTGACTAAATTCCCCCAGGCCTGGGTCACACCCCTAGCTACTCCACAGTTCCATTCTAGTCCCCAGCCAGGAAGTCAATGCTTTAAGACATCTGGCAGGATTTCCTGAGGCTTATTATCTAGAGTGCAAAGATCTGTTTAGCAGTCACATTCCACAGCCTTCCCAAAGTTTCTCTAGAAAAAGTGGGAAAATAAAAAAGGAAAGCAACAAACCCCATGGACACACAAAAATCCAGGTTCTGTGTGATGTGTGGTATCTTTAATCACAGAATGTAAAATGCAGCTAAAGTCAAAGGTGCATGATTATAAAAGGTTCTGCTTTGAGTTTAAGGAACTATTTCCTCTCCTTTATTAACTCAGAAAAAGAAAAAAGAAGGTATAATATTTGGTAAAAGCAAGGTTTAAGGCCATAGATAAATATAAAAGATTGGAGTTAAAGAGGGATCTCTTTGAATCCAGGATCACTGGTGGACTACCACAAAGGGCACGTGCCCTAGAGTCACCTAGAGTCAAAGTGAATCATTACTGATTAAAATAGAGTAGAACACCAAGACAAGGCAGTTTTTCCTGGAAATTTAACTGTAAAGTATTTAATTTAGATCATTACTACCTAAAGATAAAAGGAAGGTAAGAAATAGTGGTAAATTAGGAACACACAAAGACTTTCATTAAACATGCTTGTCTCCCAAGCCTGGCTGAGACACTTTTATGTTCTCTAATTTTATGCCTTAAACTTTAAGAGCAGAACTGCACAAGATGTTTTTATGATAACTCAAAAGGCAACTTGAACAGGTTATTTAAGAAAAGAGTTTCACATCCCTCTTTTTTGCAGTATCATACCTGTCATTAGAGGAGAAATCCATTCCTAGGACAATGCTTTCTTCAGTGTCTTGTCTACCATTAGTTGAAACCACTACCATATAGCGTGTTCGATTCTGGTAAGTACTTTCCAGTCTTACAGCCTGGAGGTTAACAGACAACAGAGAAATTAAGAAATTTAGAAGGTTAATTTTAGGTCATTTAACTCTTTATCATCAGCACTTTAAAGCATACTCAGGGAGGCAGCATAGCCAGTAGTTAGGAGACCTAAATTCAAAACCCAGGTCATATACTAACTATGAAATCTATGGTAATTTACTAAATTAACTGGAGGGAGATATAATACCTGCCAATAGGGTTGTTTTAAGACTCTTATGAAATAATGCACGTAAAGCACACTGCTTAGCATACAGTAAATACTCAATAAATGTATGCTATTAGAATAATTTATAATAACAATTATCAGAGCATGTTCTAAAGACCAAAGAGGTGAATGTGAGGTATATGAATGTGAGCACTGGTCTCACAGATGTAATTCCCACAAACAATTATAATGTGAAGCAAACTACTAGCACTACCTAAGGAGAGTATTAGTTGTGTTCTATTGGATTCTTGCACACTTATACACAAAATTTTCTTGTTTAGTTTCAACAATAATGAAAGGAGAATGCTTTTACAGAAGCTTCTCATTTTTTTGTCAAAAAGTTTTAATTTATTGCATATGTATGTTTTAAAGGGGGCTTCAGAAAATTTAAATATGAATAGGGTCTTAAATGAAATTGAGGATTTACTATTAGTGTGATCATTGCATTGTGGTTACTAAGCCCATTTCTTAAATATCTGCAGAGAAATAACATGGTATCTGAGTTTCACTTTTTTTTTTTTTTTTAAGTAATAGACTTTATTTTTATACGCATTTCACTTTAAAATGTTCCAACCAAAAAAGAGAAAATAAAAGGTGGGGGGAAGACGAAAGAATCAAGCAAAATGTTGATTGTTATTAAAGCTGAGTAATGAGTTCATGAGGATATATTTTCTACTCTGATATGTTTGGAAATTTTCTTAATAAGAAGTTCAAAAAGAGACACGTTACAAACCTTAAAAATAAAGTAAAATGGTTTCCAAGCACACTCATTCAAATATTTCCTAATTAATACTGTGTAAATAATCACAGCGCAAGTGCTGCGGATTCAATGGTGGAAGAGAGAGACAGTCTACGCCCTCATGGAGTGCACAGTCTAGTCTACTATTTTTATTTGTTAATAATAATAACAACAACAACAATAATAATAAAAGACAGATCCTCTGAAGTCAAGAAAATGTGCTCTGGAGGCAATTTCCTCTGTATGATTTCCCCTGTTTCTTATTTCAAAAGAGAAACAGAGTTCCAATCCATCAACTGGCTCAAGATATTTGTCAGCAATTTGACAGAAATTTCTATTTGGAATGCTTTCAGTGCTGCTGTTCTTCGAGGTTCCTTCCCTTAGTTCTGTCGGTATTCCAAAACGGCCAGGCAAATTGAAAAAGAGACATAGTTACACAGCTCAAATGACCCATTTAGCAAGGCAAAGGTGAGATTCCAATGGTTATCTTTTTGTCTCTATTCTGATACTCCTAGGAAAAGCTAGGGAAGCACAAAAGCAGAAGAGGCTACATTAAAACTTGTTTTAAATAACAGCTGATATAATAAGAATGTAATGCCTACCCTTCTGATGCCAAGTGCACAAGATAGAGAACTGTACTCCTCACTTTATGTTTTGTTAAGTAATAGAACATTTAAAACCATGAGAAGCTAACAGGGACTAATATTTAAGCGGACTGAGGTCTAGGCCTAGCTGCCTGGAATCAAGAGAGGAGCATTATACACACAGAACTATGAATAGTAGTAAATGCACATGAGGTGGACTAACTCTTTCCCTGATTGTAGAAACACTTCACGTGTTAAATTAACCAGAACCTGGTACAGGTAAACTAGAACTTTTTATAAACAAGATCTCAGATATCATTACGTATTTAAACTTGGGCTTGCCTTGGCAAGCGTTGAGCTAACCGTTCAGTTTCCTGAATGTGTTAGAGACTCCTTTATCCTTTGTCAGGGCTCTGAGAATTTCTGGCAAGGCTCAAATACAAATGACATGGGAACTGAACTGTGCCTTCTGACAATTTATCTACAGTTCTTACACCAACTAGCGGCAACTGATAGGCTGTCAAAGATGATAAAAGGAAAAATATACCCTCCATAAATATTACTTACAATACAAGTTAGAAGAAGGCAGCAAGAGTTTCTTCGTAAGTAATATTTGGTGCAAACATTAGTTGTCTCTTTTTAAAAAGTGATGTGTGTTTATTTATTTATAATTTCAAGAGCATTTCAAATGTTTGGCTCTCCCTTGCTTAATCTAATTATAAAAGAAGATCTCAAACCTAATGGGACAGGCTCCATCTCATATGACTTAGGCTTGAAAATCGTGCACCTCAGATCATTCAATTTTAAGCTTTTTAGATGGAAGAACAGCACTTAAGAGTTTTTGGGATTTGATCACAGTCCTCTAGATAGTACCTAGAGTAGTTAATAAATTCTTACTAAAGGCAAGTAGAGCATTAATCAGGGGTAAGAAGCCATGATATTAATTCAATAACTACACCCGAACTAGAAGGATGAGATGAAATCTTTAAAGAAAAAATTCTGAAATGCCAGGGGACAGATCTGAAACATTAAAGTTCCTTTTAAGCCTCAAGATTCTATGTTAAGGAATTAAACAAAATTCTATGAGCCACAAGCAAAATTCTATGGCCACAGGCCACCATGGTTTGAGTGTTATTTCATATTCCTCTGTTGGGGATAAGATTAGAAAAATCTAATAATCCAATTTATCAAGCCAATCAGAGAAATATAATTTAAAATTGCAGTGTGTACATAATACGCTGATATTGAAAACAACAGTATTTCCAATGTTTCCTGTCTCCAGAACTTACGTGGAATAAACTACTGGAATAAGACAATAATTGAGATGCATTTGATTAACAAACTAAAGTTCTCATTGAAAAGGACACTACTGAAATCCATTCTAATTGTCCAAACAAAACAATATTCTGGATTTTAAAATGTGGCAGGAATAGCAACTGAGAAAATTATTCTAAGACAGTTCATTTATTACCTACATTTGGAATCCTATTACCAGTTTCAGGTGAATTGGATCCAGCCATTTTGGAACTGAGTAGGTCCGAGAAGTCATCTCCTGACTCTGCTTTGTTCCTGAAGATAAGAACCTAAACTGTTTTCAAAGCTCATCTATAAAGAATAATGTTAAAATGTCCCTCCATATCTAATTTAAATGCTTAACCTAATCATAAGCAGTTCACAAACAATACTTGATACAAGAGCCTCCCTCGCCAGCATCACCTAACATCAGGAAATACTCTTCCTTTAAGTTTACACTGCACCTTTGCCTTTAATTTATTTTCACCAAGAATCTTACATCATGCCCCTGCATGCAATGTTTATGCTCAGTGAAGCCACATTATAAAGACCCAATGTCTAGACAGGCAGCTCACCCGATCCATCAGAGGGAAAGGTTTCAAAAATATGTAAATATTAAATTCTAGCCAAAAGAACAAAGTAAATAGCTAAAATTAAAGTAGACTTCAGATGTGACACTAATAAAGAATACTGTCTTCAAAAGAAATAGATTAGGTCTTGAGGGAGTCTCTGGATTTTTTTTTATTTTAATTTATCTCTATGATAGACATTTCTATCTTTTAAATTAAAAAAAAAAACAATTATATCCTATACAGCCATTAAAAGCCATGGTTTATCTACTGACATGGAAAGATAGCCATGATAAACTGTGAAGAAAGCAGGTTACAAAACAGTATTTATGTTTTTATGTAATTTTTGTAAAAAAAAAAAAACAATGCTCTCTCTCACACATACTTTCTCTCTCTATCTCTATGTGTACACGTGTACACACACACACACACACACACACACACACACACACACACACACTGGAAGGACACTTATCCAAATTATTAAGAAAGGTTTTCTCAGAGTGTAGGATACAGAATGATTTTTATTTTCATCTTTATACCTTTTTGTATTGTCTGATTTAGGAAAAAACCCCACATAATATACTGATACTTAGAAAAATTAAGCCCGTTTTCATTTTGGGAAAAAAGCAACATATTATAAAAATGAATACACTTCACATTTTCTTAAATTTTCTGGCAAAGTACTCAAAAAGACCTCTTTGTACCTTATCAGCACCTCAGCTCTCATTAGGAACATTAACTGAAATTACTCAAATGTCCTGAAAATTATTAAATTCCCAGTCTATTTTTTTATTAAATGGGTCTTTGATAATGTGCAGGAGTACTATAAAACCACTTCCTTTATTTTACCAGCTATAGTTTTCCTAAAATGCTTAATACCTGTATTTGGAATACAGAGCCTCCCTGGAGGAAAAGATTGCTTTCGTCCTGTTTTCAATGCTAAAGCAAAATGTGGGGTTTGGTTGGGTTTGCTGTTGGGATCATTAAAAAAATAAAGGCAGGACTTTCAGTTGACTATCAAACTTTTAACCTTATGCACAAGTCCCAAGATAAGAGTTTTAGCATTCCAAATATAACTCAAAACAAAAGCCTTTGCTTTGAGTCTACAAATCCTTCTTTCAGTTAGAAAGTGCTAATTTGCCCAAAGTCATACAATGCATTCACTCATTTTCTTGAAGATGACTCACTCAATAATCTAAAACATAATGACTATGTGTTTGTAACAATTCAAAACAACTGTAAAATAGCTTGTCATCTGAACTCTGAATTAATTCAGAGGCATCAGTTACATTTTCTGAATTTATATTTTATAAATGTAAAGCAGCTGAAGCTGCCTATTTTAGTAGGAAAAGAAAAGATTTAATTGCCAACTTTGCCTTTGTAACTGCTTCCTTCACGCTCTCCCAAGTCTCATGTGGTTAAAGTTATTTTAATATTTAGAGGTTCAAACCAAACTCCAGAAGATTATCAGTGTGAAAAAGATAAAATGAGAGATGATAGACCTGAATGTTAGCTTTATCAAGCCACTCGATTTTTGGAAGCTGTCAGCAAATGTCTATTGGGCATCTGGTATGTGCAAGTGACTGTTGTTATGGGTTTTAGGATTTGTACTCCAAGTGTAATTCTTGGACCAGCAGCATCAGCATCACCTGGAAACATTAAACATACAAATTATCACTGCTTCCCTCCCACCAATCACACTCCATGGATGGAGCCCAGCAATTGATGGTTTAACAAAGCTCTTCAGGTGATTTGGATGTACTCCAAAGTTTGAGAATCATTGCTTTAGAATATTAAGGCTATAAGAACTGCATCCCCCAATCTTTGTTCACTTCTAAAGAACTGTTTAAGAAAGAAGTAAATCAAGAAATACAAACAAGAGTTACATAAATGTTTAATGTTACTTTTGGATTAGGACATAAAATAATCATAAAAGGACTCCTTTCAATTTCAAAGTAAGTTTCTCAACAAAAATTAGAGGCCATGTAAAGGCAACAGAAGCAGCATTCAAGAGAATGACAAAATTTAAACACAGAATGATTAAATGAATGAAGAATCAGTGATTACCACAGAGTTCAGAGGCCTGATCATAAAGTTTCCACAGTCAAACTTGTATCCTACTCATAATCCCTTTTCCTGGACAGAAAATAGAGATAAACTATTTGAACTTAATGTGTCTGTGGCTCTCACTCAATTTCCAAATAACTATTCTAACCTAGAAGGACTCATTACCACACACCTGGATTATTACAGTAACTACCCAGTAGGCCTCCCTGATTTAAAATGGCCTCCTCCTCCTTCTCTATTCTGTATTAGCTCTAAGGAATCTTCCTTAAGTACTGAAGCTGTCCCATGTCATTCCTGGGCTCAAAAACCTGTAATATTTCACAACTGCTTACCAAAGAGGGAGAAGGTACTACTTCTAGTTAGAAATGTAGAAAGTCACATAGGAAATGTAAAAGAGTGAAAGCCACGTGAATAGTAAATAGGTAGAAATTCTTTTCAATTTGCACAAAGAAGCATGCTCATCCCATTTTTGTTTTCCTACTTTTATTAGAGGTAGTACTCTAAGAAAACGAACAGTGCAGGAGTGATAGCAAATGGTGATACCTGACTTTAGCTTACAGGAGAAAACAGGATATGTGGGAATAATAAATTAAGAACCCATATCGCACCTCTTTCCACCCCAGTACAGCCAAGTTTTGCCATGTGAAAATTAAGTTCCAGTGCTGCCAGAAATGTTTGAGTTTTGAAGACAAGACCCAGGTCTGAATTTTTACATGAAATAACCCAAATTTATAGTTCTGGCTTATATTAAAAACAAACACACACACACTGTGGTCCAAACAACGTATTTCTGGCATATGTGCTGCCAGTTTGAGACCTGAAGTTTAGAGCATTAAATTCATATTTGCCTGCCTGTTTTCTGGTCTCTATCTTCCTTATAGTAACAATAATTCCCATACTTAGGCAGTATTTTACACTCTTTAATGTGTTTTCGTGTCCATTTGATCCTCTCAACTGTGGAAGGTAGTCAGGAGATGAAGAAAAAGGCATAGACAGGCTAAAATCACCTGTCCAACACCACATGATTAGCATGGACATAAACCCAGGTCTTCTGACTAAGATTAGCATCGATCCTTGGCCATTTCACTCCATCCTAGTCCCTCCCTATATGTGTTTTTCCTTAAATTATGTCCTCATCTAGAACAATTTCTTTCTGCCAATCCAAATCTCATCGTCTTTCAAGATCCAGCTCAAGCTCCACTATGAAAGCTTCCTCAACTAGGTCAAATCCCCAAGTTTTCTCTCCTTTTCACAGCTCTCTGTTTCACAATAACTTAAATTGTTATTATGGTCATTAACTTACAAACTGGTGCTTACCCACAGTATTGAACCATCAAATATTTTCCATTACTCCACATACACTCCATAAAATTCTAAGATCTTGGATGATAAGGACATGCCATTCTCCTTTCCTATTCCACATAGTTCCTAGCACTGTGTTGGGATGTAAAAATGACTGTTTAATGTTGGCTATTTTAGTCTTTTGAGGAAGAGAGTTATGATAATACCACTAACTTACCAGCCTGATGTTGTCTTCTGGGCGGAGTAATATGAACATTGCTTGGAGATGCTGTTGAAGATCGCCTGGTGAAATGTACAAAGCAAAGGAAAATCATTCTCCATTCTAATATCAACAGAGAGGATTCCTTCCACCCTAGTAACTTTTGTGTAAAAAAAAAAAAGTTCTGATTTACTAAAAAACTCTAATTAGACATAGAAATTCAGTAATATGATTCTTGCCTTCCTTCCAACTAGGAAGAATGGTAGGCTGCATCTTTATATACTCACCTTTAGTCTATACTACATTAAAAGTTGTATCTGGTGTACTGAAGATGCAGTTGAGACTAATCTCAGTTTTGTACTTTGGTGGATGTTGATGATGGTGAGATCTGTTGAGCAGAGGAAGCACTGTCTGTGCTTTCAGGCCTACCGAAGGTAGCGATGAGGGCATTTTGAAAATGGGAGGGTGTGGTGTAGTGTTAAAAGAATTATCTATAACTTTTAAAATGCTAACCATTTTGTCATTCCTATTTCTGTAATTGTAACCTTCAGTTGCACTTAACCTACGAAGATTTTTATATTCCCTCTAGAATAATGTCAATAGTTTACAATAATTTCCACATTAGAGGCTGATATTAAAATAACAGTATATATTGTATGTATCATATAAGGGATATATATTCTCCTGAATGGCCAACCATTACTTGAATCCTCACTTGTTCTTATACATTTTACAAAACTAAGTTGAAATTTCTTTGTATTAAACTATTATAGATTTCCTCATATTCCCTATTCTGTACAAGGAAATCTGAGGCTTTGGCTAGTAGGAGATAATTAGATGACATACTGTCATAAATTATGACAACCTGAGAACAAAAAAACTTCATTCTTGCCTACCCAGGTCCAACCCTTTTAAAGAGTCTAAGGTGACTGACATGGCCACATGGACACCAGTGTAACCTGTTCTCACACTGGTCTTGGAATCAATGTACATAATTTTCCTCCAGTTAACTTCACTGCTGTTAATTATGAGATGAAATACTGGTAGGTACAAGAAGTGAAGAGAGGCAGAAGAAAAAAAGTATATTGGCAAACAGGTGTGTTTGTCTAAAAGGCCAACAAGTTTGAGAGCCTTTCCTTTTCCCCCCCTTTTCCTTTGCTTACAAAATAGTTTTCTTGTCCCCCACCCCCATTTCACAGCTGGCTTATGACCAATTCCATTATTGCAGAATTTTACAGCTTTCACAATTAAAAAGGATAGTGTCATTATGTTTGGCCAGAATTTTTCTACTACACTTCAAACCCGAGACATAAGCTAAGTTTTTAGGCATAAAACTAAGACAAATGAAAATATATGTCCCTACAAAAACTTACACACAAATGTTCATACAACATTATTCATAACAGCCAAAAAGTGGGAACAACTCAAATGTTCATCACCTGATGCGTGGATAAATAAAATGTGGTATATCCATAAAATGGAATATTATTTGCTCATAAAAAGGAATGAAGTACTGATACACATAAAACATGGATGACCCTTGAAAACATTATGCCAAGTGAAAGAAATCTGTCTCAAAAATCTATTTATATCATTCCTTTTATATGGGATGTCGAGAATAGGCAAATCTATAGAGACAGAAAGTAGATTGGTGGTTGCTTAGGGCTGGGGGAGAGGATGAGGGGAAAAAGGGAATGACTGCTAATGGGTATCAGATTTCTTCTTGGGGTGATGAAAAATGTTCTTCTTTTTTTTTTTCCTTTTTGTCTTTTTTACTGACCGGTAATGGGATTGCAACCCTCGGTGTTGCGCCCGCACCACGCTCAGCCAGTGAGCGGGAACCGGTCTCCACATGGGATCTGAACCCTCGGCGGGAGTGCCACCGCGCTCCCAGGCGGCGCACTCTCCAGTGCGCCACTGGGCTGGCCCCGAAAAATGTTCTAAAATTAGATTGTGATGATAATTGTACAACTCTTTTTTTTTTTCCTTTTTGTCTTTTTTTGTGACCGGTAACGGGATCGCAACCCTCGGTGTCGCGCCCGCACCGCGCTCAACCAGTGAGCGGACCGGTCTCTATATTGGATCCGAACCCTCAGCAGGAGCGCCACCGCGCTCCCAAGCGCCGCACTCTACCGAGTGCGCCGCCGGGTCGGCCCTGTACAACTCTTAAAACCAATGAATGTCTACTTTAAATGGGTAAATTGGTTGAATTATATGGTATGTGAATTATATCTCAATAAAGCAGTTAAAAAAATAAAAGAACAAGTGTGGGGACACAAAGTGTTAGGTATAAGCAATAAAAAGTTACTAGATTTACAAGTCACAATTGAGTTAAGGAGCTGAGACTTTTTAAAAACTAAGTTTCCTCTGTGCAATCATTAGAAACAATCTGAAGAGAACCCTAAATAGTAGCCCAAAGTCTCTACTCCAAGCACTACTGGCCCAAAGATCCAGCTGACTTATTTGAAGTTCAGACAGAAGTCAGGATTCCTACTCCAACAGTAAGGCTTCTAATGAATGTTGGGTATGTGGAAGCTCAGATCTGATAGCTATAAAAAGTATTGCAACAGTAAACTGGGGATTATATCCCAATGGGGAACTGTTCTTTGCAGATACTAATAAAGGCAATATACCGCTATAACACTAAGATCTCTCCCCTGCATTTTCCCATAATTTCATTGCTAGTAGTTAAATTTCAGATTTCAGTTTGATTTTAAAGATTCTTCATTGATTCCCTTTAAATTATTGGCAGACATTCACTCATATCACTTTCTGATTGCAAAATAGTATTCGGATATTTTAAATGAAACCTACAAAAAAAAATTCTAACCAGTTCAAGAAACATGCATAAGAAAGGACAATTAGACACAGTAAGCCCTTGATCTGTTCTCAATTCTGCCATCATCTTTCACTTACTGTGAGCTTAGCCAAGGCAGCTTCAGTTTATATGATGGTCTGGATTTTCTGAGCTGTGTTTATAGTGACACTGCTTCATCTATTCTGGTCCAGATAACAAATCAAGCCCATTCAGCTTGTGTTAAATCTGCTTTTTTTCAGTATGGGGAAGGCTAAGTGAACAAGGTCAAGTAGAAACCTGGGAGGCAGTTAACCGTGGAAGTTTGACCAAAGAAAAAGGCCAGCCAGGGCCAGGAGCTTTAAAAGCTACTGATCCCACTTATTATTACACACCAATACAGAGCAATTTGCCTAACATCTTAGACAAGCTGGATTTAACCAATAATTTATCTTCCTTTTTCTGTAAGTGATAAATATCCACACTAAACAGAAATACAAAGCTTGGCTGGGCCTACTTCCTCTGTGCATTCAAGTATTTTTGGAACGTGTTCCTCCTTCTTCCCCCCTACCTCTAGGGGTGGGCATTGAGGGGATAAGTTTTAGAAAGTGTAACTCAAGCTAATTTCCAAAAGAAGCCATTTTTTTTTCCCCTTTACTCTTTAAAAAACTTTCCACTGCTGGAGAGTTTTGGTGGGAATAAGGTTCAACAAAATGGATTATAATTCTGGGCTGATACATTTGCAACTGGATGAAGGCCCCAACAAGAAGAAGAGCAGCCACTAAAATAGCTGAGATTATCCTGACTAGAGCTAAAGTCAATACTGGCTCAATGGAATCCAGTATTTATGGCTTTCACCTTTGACCTATACACTCAAGGTTTGCAGTTTTCTTTGTTCTCTTCCTAGTAATTGCAATTTCTTCTACTCTTAGAGGTCACGATTCATCAAAGTTGCACATTTATGATAAGCAACCACCTTTTTGTATAGTACTGATCAGAATTATTGTCTGCATGTTGGCTCTTATTTTTTTCCCCAAAATGCCATAAATAAAGCTTGCTGGTAGAAGAGAAGTATGAGGCTGATTGTCTTCCAAACTGCGGATATCCTATACCTGGAGACCTCTCTCCCTAGGACATACAACCTCATGACCACAGGTATACCTGACTTTAGAGGAATCCAATATAAGAAAATATAATGCAAATACATACTACTGTTACTGGAAATTTCAAAACCAAAGTCTTACACTCATTCCTAGGTGAACAGTTATTCAATGACTTCTTGCTTATAAAAGACCTCTGGGTCAAATTTCCAATCTTTTTAATGTGTACACATTCAAGAAGCAGACTCTGGCATTTAAGAACTGGTATTTTAACATGTGATATGATAATGCTGTTATCATGGCAATGACAGTGAGTTTTCTTTATTTACCTCAGTAATATCCTATATTATTCTCCTCCTACCACCACTAGAGATCAGAGAGAAATAAGAAATTTAATCTTTGGTTAGTTGAAATGATTTTGCATAAGATATGAAAGAATAGCTGAACATCTTTCAGCTATCAAAACCTTAATTGAGGGCCGGCCCGGTGGCGCACTGGATAGTGCGCCGCTTGGGAAGCGCGGCGGCGCTCCCGCCCGAGCGTTCGGATCCCACATACAGACCGGCTCCCGCTCACTGGCTGAGCGAGGCACGGGAGCAACGCCGAGGGTTGCAATCCCGTTGCCGGTCCCCGGTCTGGTACGGGGGCAACACTGAGGGTTGCGATCCGTTGCCGGACCCGGAAAAAGTCAAAAAACAAAAAAAAAAAACCTTAATTGAGGGCCGGCCCGGTGGCGCACTGGATAGTGCGCCGCTTGGGAAGCGCGGCGGCGCTCCCGCCCGAGCGTTCGGATCCCACATACAGACCGGCTCCCGCTCACTGGCTGAGCGAGGCACGGGAGCAACGCCGAGGGTTGCAATCCCGTTGCCGGTCCCCGGTCTGGTACGGGGGCAACACTGAGGGTTGCGATCCGTTGCCGGACACGGAAAAAGTCAAAAGACAAAAAAAAAAACAAAAAAAAAAAAACCTTAATTGAGAAGTCACATATGACTTCACTAGAATATTTTTGTACCTTCTCATTATTATTCCAACAAAAAATTTATTGAACATCTACTATGTGTGTAAGGCATTCTGCTAAGTGCTAGAAAAATGGCCTGTGAGAGTGAAAGAAAAGTGATTACAGCACAGCACAATGCTTTCTTTCACTATTAAAAAAAATGTTAGAGAAATGCGATGAGGTCATCAGCCTTTTAGAATGAAACAAAAGGCAAGGTAATCAAGTAAGATATAGTGTATATGCAGCTTTACCTGCATGCTTGTTGCGTCTGTGGCTGATTCTTGGTGTGGACGAACCATTTCCCCGTGGTAGAAAAAGGGCAGCACCTTTGACAGTCAAAAAGCTCTCACTGATGCTACAAGAAATAAGTAAAAAGAAAATAAATTAATAAATCAGTTAAAGAAGGAAATCAAAGAGTAGGATGGAGACCCACTTTAGGATTATTCCCTCTTCCCTATTACAAAGTCCAAACTTCATGGGATGAAATAAAAACAAAATCAAGAGACTCTGGTTATTCATACAGTCCTGATTACTCTAGACAATTTTTCTGGAACAAAATTACAATATTCTATACACATTACATAGTAGCAGTTAAGAGTGAAGGCTCTGGAAACAAAAAAAAGGTAAAGGCTCTGAAACCACACTGCCTGCATCTGAATTCTGGCTCTGCTGCTTCCTGAGTGAACCTTTTTGGGCCTAAATTTCCTTATCTGTAAAACAGGGACAATAAAACGAGATTGTGTGAAGAGTCAATGAAAATACAGCTTCTTAAAGTCGTGCTTAAGTAACAAGACCTTAATAAATATTAGTTATTGGTAGTTGATCTATGGTTATCAATAATGGTATTGCAAAAGTGTCCTGATATGATAAGATGTAAAATATGTTACAATACTAAGTTACTAATAACAGATCTAAAGTTTGCAAAAAACACTTATGTTTAAAATATACACACACCACACTAAAGTGCTAGTTCAAAATTTTACTCTCACCAACTTGCATCCCCACACACATCGAAAAGGAGCAGTGCACAGGAAGCGTGTTTAACCCATTGGAGTTTGTCCTCTATGTTAACATTAATTCATTCATGTGGGTGGTAACTTAATATAGGTGGAGAATTACTGCTCAGGATAGAGGCTATTCAAAATACAATTACTAGTAGATATACAGAGAAAACAGAAAATATATCTGAATTATTTCATATCAACAGACTAATAAGCCTTTCAATGTCACCCACAGAATCTGAAAAGAACAGAACTTTTAAGTCACTAATGGCAAAGTTTAGAAACACATAATGGAAAGTTCCAAGTTTGCTTGTGAGTATGGTACTGCTATTCAGGGTTAGTTAACGTATCGTAAATGACAATGCCTACTCAATATTTCCACTTGGAAATCTAACCGGTATCTTAAATTTACATGGTCAAAACTAAACTCTTGAGTTCCCCACAAACTGATCCCTGGTCTCATCCACCTAGTTGTCTGGTAAAAATACAAAATAGTTGCTCTTGGTTTCTCTCTTTCCCTCCTACAATACACATCTAATCCATCAGCAAGCCCTATGAGGTTTACTTTCACATATATTTTGAATCTGCCCACTTATCCTCATTACCACTATCAAACTGGTGCCTGGCACCATCATTTCTCAATTGGACCACTGTTTAAAAAAGTCTTTCATTACAGAAAATTTCAAACATATACAAAAGTAGAGGGAATAATATAATGAACCCCCATGTTCTCATCACATTCCATCTTTAATTCATGGTCAGTTTTGCTGCTTCTATATCCTTACCCCCTTCACCTTGCCCCTAAAGTGAAACAAATCTCAGACATTAAGTCAGCAAAAAAGCCACTTAACAGGTCTGTCCACAACCACTTCTGCTCCCCTATTATCCACTCTCCAAAGAGCAACCAGAGTGATTTAAAATATATATAGATCATATAATGTCACTTCCCTGTTTAAAACCCTACAAAGGTTTCCCTTTGTCTGTATAAATGAAAAGCCAGTCTTTGGCTTGGTCTTCAAGGCCCTGTAACATCTTGTAGCAAGCTACTTCTCTGATCTTATACCATCTCCCCTTTTGCTTACTATGATCTAGTCAAACTGTCCTTCCTGTTTCTTCAGTATTTCAGCCCCCCCTCCCCCCCCGGGTCTTTGTGCTTTTTGTTCTCTACTTGGAACATTTTTCTCCTGGTCTGTCACTATTTAAGTCTCAGCTCCAGTATCGCTGCCCCTCCCCCAATCCCAATCGTACTCTAATCTATCCTGTTCAGTTTTGTTTCCTTCAGGATATTTATGATAAATTAAAATTATACTTCTTCCTTGTATACTAGATTACAGCTATCTCCCTATAATAGAATGCAAGCTCCACAAGGGCAGGGACATCATTTTGCTTATCACTGTATCCTCAGCACTGGAAATAGTGCCAGGCACATATTAGGTGCTCAAAAGATACGCGGTGAATGAATGAATTCATCCTTGGGTTTTTGCTACACTGTTATGTGCGTCCCATCACTGCAGCAGGAACTGTAATTTAGGACAAGCCTCACATGTAAAAAATTATAGTTAAAGAACTCATTATATGCGGCAGATTAATGGACTGTAATAAAAATGTTTGATGATAAATTGGCAAAAAAAAATTAAATCACCTCTATAGTGTTGTCAGTCGTTGACTCAGTTTTATCCTTTAATAAAGTGGCACGAAGCTGACAAAACCTTTGAGGTAACTTGCCATATAGATTGGAACATGTCTTCTTAAAAACAAAACATAAAAATCCACAGATGCCACTTTAAAACTTTGCATGCTGGCAGGGAGGGGCTGCCTCGATTTTGTTTTGTTTTCATCTTTATATAAAGCATTGCTCTCTTGTGGTCTGTTGCACAACACTTGTCTCTTGTTACACCCATGGTGTGCTCATGCCACCCTGCTGTGGGTTACTGTTTCACTCACATTACCGGAACAAACTAAAACAAAATGTCTGAGTGACAGGATGAGTAGGGTACACAACAGACAGGAAGTGAAATTCACACTTCTGCCAACACAGCAACCATCTGCTTTACTAAATGAAAATATTTTTAAAATAAAGCCTAAATATTCTACCTATTCATCAGGCAAAGTAACAGCTTTGGGCACTTTGGTTTCTAGTAAACAGAGCAGTTCTCTACATCTACAAAAGAAGTGTATTTGTTGAGGGCTTAAAACAACTGAGCATACTTCAGACATTCCTTTTGTGATATAGAGGTAGTTCCTCTCTGACAAACACTAACTTAAGAAACTAACTTCCTGGTTTTTGAAGTTCTGTAAGATTATTCTTAGATACATTTGTTGCTTATGCTTCAAAGCATATCTAAGTGCATTTTTGCTTTAAAACATATCTAAATGTGTTCTTTAAAATACATGTAGTGCTTTCACAGGGTGAGGGTTGGGGAGGTAGACAAAGGCCTGTGGTTAATTCAAAGCTTCCAGGACTTCAAAACTACTTGATTATAAGAGAAAGACCCAGAGTCAAACTTACGCATGATATAAGGGAAAAGAGGGCTTTCTATGTGAATCATTCAGACGAATCTCAAAGAACTTTTCTGATAGAACAAAATGCACAGCAGACTCAGTGGGGCCAGGAGACTGCTATTAGGTGTGATATAAGCTGCCAGAAAGTAACAGCAGACACACTCTAGATGGTACAATTAATCCTCTTTTTTTCTGTGGCCCCAGATTACAACCCTTCAGTTATCAATGACATACTGAGTTAACAGTAACATACTGTTGTTCACAAGGGGACTAGGAATGAGTGTGTGGCTGATTACAAAAATCCCTTATCATCACTGAAAAAAATTAAAAGCTCTATAAATGCTATCAAAGATGGTATGGCAAGGGCGGCCCGGTGGCGCACTGGAGAGTGCGCTGCTTGGGAGCGCAGCGGCGCTCCTGCCGAGGGTTCGGATCCCATGTGGAGACCGGTTCCCGCTCACTGGCTGAGCACGGTGCAGGCGCAACACCGAGGGGTGCGATCCCATTACCGGTCAGTAAAAAAAACAAAAAAGAAAAAAAAAAAAAAGATGGTATGGCAAGGGCGGCCCGGTGGCGCACTGGAGAGGGCGCTGCTTGGGAGCGCAGCGGCGCTCCTGCCGAGGGTTCGGATCCCATGTGGAGACCGGTTCCCGCTCACTGGCTGAGCACGGTGCAGGCGCAACACCGAGGGTTGCGATCCCATTACCGGTCAGTAAAAAAGACAAAAAGGAAAAAAAAAAAAAAGATGGTATGGCAGCATGGTGGCATGGAAGCAAAAACAAAACCACCAGAGTTCAGGTGGATCAAATTCAACTTGAAAATTAAATGTTTTTTTGCATATGAAGAAAATGAAAATTATATGTAAATTTTAATCACATGTTGTACTTTAAAAGCTTAATATACCCTACCAGATTAGTAAGAGATTTATTTACGTAATATCAGTCTTCTGAAACAGCTGCCTGAGAATTCAACTGACATAGAATTGATCTCTAATTAAAAATCTGTTCTTTAGAAAGGCAGGTGAAAACTTGTTCACATTTTCTGAATTGACTAGTTCTTTGGACTCTGGCCCAGAAAGGACTTCTCCAGTAAACTCTGTGGAGCCACCTGCATGTGATTATAGACGTATAAATTAAATACAAACCCCAAAAGACTTAAGAACCCGTGTATTAAGGAAGAAATAAGATAAGTAAGCCTCAGAGCAAGGCTTCAAATCAAGATCTGACTGAAAGCTCATGCTCTGAATCACTCTACTTTGTTGCTCTAGTTTTATGATATAGTTTATGGCAGATGAAATACAATGTCTTTCCCACAGAGCTTTTCTTATAGTATAGAATATACAAAGTAGAGTACAGGAATGAGAAAAAAAGGACTGAAATCCATCCAGATCTCAACTCTTCTCATCACCCCTACTACCCTTACTGAGGAGAATGAAAAATATCTGGCTGAGAGATGAATCCAGTTGGACTGGACAGTAGAGAAAAGAACACTGGGAATGACAGTAGCATTTCAGTCTTAAAAACAGAGGAAAGAGCACTCTTTAAATATATTTGGGGAAGCACTCTGTGCCAATACCTTCTGATCAAAATCACCTCCCAAAGCATGACATTTGTTAACTGGCAGTTTCTTCTCAGGCAAAGTGTAGAGGAAAAGGTCAACTAAGGGAAGAAAATACTTAACTGTTCTGAGGTTGGAATAATCTTGGAGGAATGTGGCCGGGGTGATCATCCATGACCAGCAGGAAGGTCAAAGCAGCAAAACAAAGCAACAACACACCTGGCCAAATTGCTGAATGTCAACTGGATAGAAATTCAACTGTTTTCCATGTAACACATGCAAGAAGAAATGGGTCATTTACTATGAGAAATCAAGTTGCAGAAAGTAGATGTAATAATTTTATTTCAAAAATTAAAATGAAGGAAGGAGACTGTCATGTATATAATGTTTGTAATGGCTAGCTCTTAAGTTTATATGGTATTTTTGCCCGAAGCCAAAGTTTATAGGTAAATTATTGTGTAATATTGACTGCATGCAATATTATTACACAAGCTGAGTTGGCTGGCATTTGTGTTAAATTAAAATAGACATAATCTGAAATGCTGTATTTTTGTCTAGAAGAATATTTGTCCAGGGGAAACTTTCAAATACCCTCTCAACACTCTACCTTCTCCTGATAAGCTTTCCCTGCTTAGTTAATTTTCAGATTCAAGTTGCTAGGGCAGCTTTTGTCAATCTCACTAGGTGGAGAAAAGTTCATGTCCCCACTGAGTGTGACCATATCACACAGAAAGGGAATTTCATAATAAAAAGTTTCAAATATCAGACCACAGGCCAAGGGACTACAGAACTGTCAACACTATTGCCTACTGAAAAAAATCTGGCTAAATCCAAAAAAGAGGAGGGGAAAAGTGATTGTGCCTTGATGTATGAAACGTGACTGCAAAAGTCAAAAGCACACCTTGGAGGTAGTGAGAAAAGTTTGATTCTGTAATCCTGAAGGAATTTAGATAACAATGGGAGAAAATCCAAACCCAAATTACATGCCGTTCTCTGTAATTAGACATTCTTCACCCCCACCTTCACCACACATGGTCAGTCAATTGACAATATTAGAATGGCAGCCATACCTGGAACCCTTTCCCCCGGGGCATTAACTCCCAGAAAATAAGCTTACGAATGCAACTGGCAGGATTATTTCTCTCCTTATCAGCAGACAAGCAGAGGCTGGGGCATATTACTAGACCAATTACTGGCAAAGCAGAGAAGAGCTTAGGACTCTAGTTTTTACTCATTAACTAAAACCATCAGACCATTTTAGTTTTAGCTAATATGCTTAAGCTCTGTTGCACAATGCCCAGTACAAGTAAACTCAGAGGCAGCTATTTGTTTTTTCCCTTTCCTACTTTTCTATAATGAAGGGGGTGGGGGTGAGGGGGTCTATTTGTTCAAGGCTGAAAGTCAAATTCCAATCAGGACTAACCTTCCTGGTCTTTTCCCTATAGACCGTAAGTGGGAGGCAAACCCCCCCCCCAAACCCAGAAAATTCCTTTTGTTCTGTTCATTTACTGATAAGATCTTGTTATTCCATTTTTGCCTCAACCATGTGTATCTTAGAAATGTTTGATAGAAACATAATTTAGGGTCAATAATTTTACCATTCGTCATACAGTTCAACCTTCCAATTTTTACAGATGGGCACATCTGATTTGACATATGCTTGTTTTTGGCTGTCCAGCAATAGATTTCTCTTTTCTAATACCACCCTAGTCTCCTTTTGGAGAATCTGCCCAAATTTGGTCTTGGTGGACTCCACCTGTGGAACTGGGAGGGGCTTTGTAGGAAGCTAGAATGTGGCTTAGGTCTGGCCAGTTGAAACTTTCCCCTGGGACTCTGAATCTTAGGTAAGTGACCCAAAGGAGTAGGGATGGTGGAGTACAAATCTCATTTACCACGGGGAGAATGGCAAGGTATGGACCATTCTGTTCCTGCTACCTGGCCTTCCTTGAATGCCCCTATCTCTGGCCTGTTCTTTAAGCCTGGTCCCCTAGCCTCCCATCCATTAGGTGAGCTCTGACATCGTCCTTATAAATATTTTGCTTAAGATAGTTAAAATTCATTTCTGAGCTTGCAACAGAGAAACCAATGCATCAACTGAACCCAGAGAATTTAATTACCTGCCCCAAGTCATACAACTAGTTAGCAGTAGAGCCAGGACAGAGACCCTGTGTAATCTGATACGCAGGACGGCTCTTTAACTCTTTATCCTATGTTGGATGTTACAAGAGGACATATAGCTGACTTAATAGTCTAAAGCAACCAGCAGTTAAAAACACATCTGGTCAGTTCATCTAAAGAGAACAAAGGCAGGATTTCACTGCAAAGCCTGATGTGATGTTCTATTTTTCATGGCATCCTGAAGACAAAGTTCAGGTCTGAGTGGGGAAAGATTTAGACATATTCCCATGTGGCAAATACTTTCATGCTGTCTCTTAAAGCTGCTTCTTTTTCCTTTAGTAAGCTCCTTGGATATTAAACATTGCTTAAAAAAAAACAAACACCAAAACTAGGTGTTGAAAACAAAAGTTAGGAAGACCACAGGGCCTCCAAAGGTAGGTAAGAAAGCCTACTTGGGAAAGGAAGTGGATGCCTGCCCAGTCCTTGGTTCCTCTTCAGTTTTCTCTTATACCAACAGCATTTCTTCTAGATGCTGTCTGGCTACAGAGCCACTTGACCTCCTTTCAGGGATTTAAAGCATACTAAATAATGAAAGATCAGAGCTGGAGGGCCTTTAGAGAGGGTGTAGGGCAGGGCTCCAAATTGTGGCAGGTGGGCCTAATTCGGCACATTTTGTGAGACCCGCACAGATCTAAAATAATTTCTGAGTATCTTTAAAAAGAGCACTCTCTCCCCTCCATATATGTTCCTACAGGTAGCCACCACCCCTGGATCACCAGGCAGTCTGGCCACAAAACACTTAAGTTTGAGCTAAGACTCAGAGACCATACCTTCCCACAACACCACTGCTGCCTTCTAGTCTCTCTCCTTTTGCAGCTACTCTAGTAAGTCTTAGCCTCAGTCTTGTCTTCAGCAGCTTTTTAAAAATAAATACCCCATCCCAAACAACACCAGCAGCAACAACGAAAATAAACCTAGGTGCCCATGAAAGGAGTTGGTCTCAAGCAAATTCTCCCAGTTCTCCTTATGACTGACAGTGGTGGGGAGTTTTGTTTTTAAGAATGTCCCTCTCAAAGGAGAGGAGAAATCACCTGAGCTCAAGGGAGCCCATTTCCCTTACAGGCTGAATTAACCAAGCTTCTCAGTCCTGTGGCACTAAACTATAGATTTAAATACTTTTCTTTCAAAGAAGAAAAAGTTAAAAGCTTCCTGGACCCAAAAGTAAATGATAGTTTTTTACTGAACAGTTTTTTCTCAGTATTTAAAATGCTGTAACTATTGGTTACTGAGAGACATGACCACATTACTTGGCACCAAATTTAAAATAGTTGGTAGGAATAAACAAGAGATTAACTCAGAAAAACTGTCCTGCATTTGAAAAATCATTTTATTTGCATGATTCAACAAATGCCTTCCCAGGTATTTAAAACACACCTGCAGAAGGAATGCAAGTGAGGCTTTCAAGCATTTGGCCAAAATGTCAAACCCTGCTTTTAGACAATTTCCCTTTCACCCTTGGCAAAGCCTCTTCTGAGGCCCAGGTCATCTATTCTTTGTCATTGTCACCTTCTGACATCCTTGTCAACCCTTATCATCTTATTCAATCTCTCCTTTCACCCTGATTCCTACTACAATGTTAAGACATCGTATTGCTTATATATTGAAATTACAAACCCAAATATCATACCATCCTTTGTAATTAGACATTCTCCACCTCTACCACACACAGCCAAACGTTCAATTGGCAATATTAGAGCACAAGCCATACCTGGAATCTTTTTTCACGAGGGAAATAGGGTTCCTGTGTCCCTGCAGATGGGAAAGCCTAGCTTGCATTTCCTCTTCCGGTTAAAAGTTAACCCTGTCACCTGTGTCCTGTTCCCTCATCTCTGAGTTTTCTCTCTCTAGTGACTGCTTCTCCTCAACCTGGAAACATGTTCAAGTTTGGTCTCTTACAACCTTAAAACAAAGCAAAACTAAAAATCCCAGAATTTTACTTGATCTTGTGTTCCCTTTAAAGTTCTCTTTATTACTGAAATTCTTTAAAAGGAAGTCTATACTTGCTGTCCCCATTTTCTTCCCTTGCCAGTCATTTTTTTCTACCCACTGCCATCCTGTCACTCCTCTGAAATTCCTCCCCACTCTAAGTTTGCCAATGATTTCCCAAGTCATAGATCCAAAGGACAAAGACATTCTGTTTTTAGCTTAACACAAATTTCTGCCCCTCACTTAACATCTGATGTTCACTAGCAAATCACTTCCTCCTTTTTGAGACTCTCCCCACCACTAAGCTTCTGAGTCCACCTGGTACCTCTCTGAACATCCCAGTTCTATATTCTTTGTCAGCAATCCTGCTCTACCTTTTTTTTTTTTTTTTTTTTTAAAAAGATGACCGGTAAGGGGATCCTAACCCTTGACTTGGTGTTGTCAGCACCACGCTCAGCCAGTGAGCGAACCGGCCATCCCTACGTGGGATCTGAACCCGGGGCCTTGGTGTTATCAGCACCGCACTCTACCGAGTGAGCGACGGGCCGGCCCAATCCTGCTCTACCTTTTTTTTTTTTTTTTTAAAAAGATGACCGGTAAGGGGATCCTAACCCTTGACTTGGTGTTGTCAGCACCACGCTCAGCCAGTGAGCGAACCGGCCATCCCTACGTGGGATCTGAACCCGGGGCCTTGGTGTTATCAGCACCGCACTCTACCGAGTGAGCCACGGGCCGGCCCAATCCTGCTCTACCTTATCCACTGCCCTTAACCTAGACAAATTGTTTGCCTTTCATGGTGCTTTGGAACATAAATACACTGACAACTAATTGTACTTAAAAATCAGAATTTCTAGCTTCTCTTGAAAAAAATCAGAAAGTCTGAACACATATGTCCATCTAGCACTAACTGGCCAGAGCTAAGCAGTGGCTGCCACTTTAGATATCAGATGGTGGTAAGTGATGTGGAGAAAAACAGAGTACAGATAGTGTGACAAGGAGTGCTGCTGTATATATGTGTGCTATAAAATGTGGTCAGGAAGTCTCTCCAATAAGGTGACATTTCAACAGAAATCTGTGGGAAGTAGGAGAGGCAGCCATTGTGGCTGCTTTAGAAAAGAACATTAAAGGTAGAGAGAGCAGCAAATGCAAAGGCTCTGAGGCAGGAGTGTGACTGGCTGGTTTGGGAAACATCAAGGAAGTCAGTGGTGCTGGAACTGTTTTTGGTAGAAGATATCAAAAAGGTAGGGAAGGGCAGGTGGTGTAGGGTCTCAGTGTTTTCATCTATAATTCACCTTCCAGTGCATTACAATTGGGATTTTCTTCTGCTTGTAAAATCTAATGGACATTTTGTCAGTCCTTATCTTGCCTCATCACTTGATATTGTTCACAACTGACCACCTTCTTGAAACTTTGTTATTCCTTCTATTTCTGACTTCCTTCACATTCTCATTTGTGGGCTCCTATTCTTTTGCCAATTTCTTAAATATATCTTCTATGATTTTGTCATCAACCCTTTTCTTACTCTGTATACACTCTTCTTGAAGCCTTTACCACACTCATGGCCATCACTACCCTATATTAGTTGATGCAGAGCAAATTACTCTAAAACTTAGAATCCTAAAACAACAAAGAACATTTATATCACGCAGTTTCTCAGGGTCAGGAATTCAGGAGCACCTTAGCTGGGTAGTTCTGGCTTAGAGTCTCTTATGAGTTTGCAGTTATCTGAAGCCCTGACTGGGGTTGGAGGATCTGCTTCCAAGACGGCTTACTCACATGGTTGCTGAAAGGAGGCCTCAGTTCTCTGCCATGTAAATTTTTCCACTGGGCTGCTCGAGTGACCTTATGAGGCAGCTGGCTTTCCACAGAATGAGTGATCCCAGAGAGAACAAGGCAGAAGCGTAATGTTTTATGACTTAACTTGGAAGACACATATCATAATTTCTGCAACATCCTACTAGTTATATAGGTCAGCCCTATTTAATGTAAGAGGGGACTACATAAGCATATAAATACGGGGAGACAACAATCACTGCGGACCATTTGGAGGCTGGTTGCCACAACTCTCAAATTGGTTCTCTGGATTGGATTTATCACCACAGTCCCAGACCTGTAAAATCAGCTGCCTACTGGATAGCTACTGTTTATTGATAATAATGGCAACAACTTTATAATATTTTATAAACTTTTATTTGTGAAAATCTGGAATCTGGTACAACAGCATATCCGTCAAAATGTTCTCTTTGGGAGCCGTGTGATGGTGGTAGTAGTGGTTAGGGGTTGGCTCTGAGCACTGTGAAATAAACTTAGAGGACTTTGTATCTATCATTTATCAAGTACCCACCTTGTGTCAGGCATGATAGCTGGTATTACAGTCATTATTTCACAACTCTATGAACAAAAGTCACTCTTCTCACTTCACAGATGAGAAAACAAAGGTTTTGAGAATATTTTACTTAAGCTTACCAATTACACAATTAGTAAGTAACAGAGTAGGGATCAAAATTTGGGCCTACTTTCAAGTTTTGTTGTTTTAGTTTAAAACCCCACTCCTGGCTTTTTTAACATTCTGAGTTCTTTGTCTGCTTTGTATAATGAGGACATTGCAGTTCTACTGTAGCTTACCCACCAAGACACTGACAGGGTTCTAGTAGTCAATTCTTGAATATCAGAAAATAAATCATTTTTGTATTTTAATAGTTGTATTTAAAATTTTTTAAAAATTAAGTTCCTTCAGCACTACTTTATTGCAACTTTACAAGTAATTCTTAAAATTCACTGGTGACAAAATTTAATCCAGTCTGCAAAACACTAGTCTACCAATTTTCCTTACCAAACCATTTCTTCTATAATTATTCTCTACCTTACTAGGTTAAGGAAATGAAATAATTTGTCAATAGGCCCCCTTAAAAGTCCCTCAAAGATACTAATTCCCAAATATGAAACTAAGGGGAATAGAGAAAGGCATGGCAAAGTATGTTGCATTTTAAAAACATCTATTGCCTGGTTTTCTTTACTATCACTTCATTGCCTGACTTTTTTTTTTTTTTTTGTCTTTTGTCTTTTTCCGTGTCCGGCAACGGATCGCAACCCTCAGTGTCGCCCCCGCACCAGCCCGGGGACCGGCAACGGGATCGCAACCCTCGGTGCCGCTCCCGCGCCTCGCTCAGCCAGTGAGCGGGAACCGGTCTGTATGTGGGATCCGAGCCCTTGGGCGGGAGCGCCGCCGCGCTTCCCAAGTGGCGCACTTATCCAGTGCGCCACCGGGCCGGCCCCCATTGCCTGACTTTTTTTTCTTTTTTGTCTTTTGTCTTTTTCCGTGTCCGGCAACGGATCGCAACCCTCAGTGTCGCCCCCGCACCAGCCCGGGGACCGGCAACGGGATCGCAACCCTCGGTGCCGCTCCCGCGCCTCGCTCAGCCAGTGAGCGGGAACCGGTCTGTATGTGGGATCCGAGCCCTTGGGCGGGAGCGCCGCCGCGCTTCCCAAGTGGCGCACTTATCCAGTGCGCCACCGGGCCGGCCCACATTGCCTGACTTTTTAAAGTCCTTGGGCAAATTCTTATTTTCATAACTGTTTTAATGCATATTACAGATCCCCCTGGCAATGTACTAATGCATAATGAAATCCAGGAGGAGCACTGTTGCCCATACTTAGGTTCTGACCCTTGAAAAAGCAGTTAACTTTTGTAAAATAGTAATATTAATGATGGTGATGGAGGAGGTGGATCATGAGGGAAAGGAACAGAAGAAAGAAAATAAAAAAAAACAGCAAAAGGTAAAGTCCAAAGGATAATTTAAGGAACTGTCAAAGAAAAAGGAAAAGAGAAAGCCAATAGCAGTTGCTGCCCTTAATAAGCTCACAATTTTTACCCAATCTGATGTCCTTTGCTTCCTACTCTTCCCCCTTACAGAATCATTACAGAATTGCACTACCATTACAAATAAAAAATTCACTCCACTGGTCCTTTGCAAATTTAATATATTGGGCTTTCTTGATCCCTGATCCAATGTTTAACAGTTAATTTATCTGTCAAACTCAGTAAATGTACATTTGTAAGTAAATTTATAGGGAAGTAATGACCCACAGCACTTTGTTCCCTATTTTCCAGATATTATTTGTTAGAAATCAGAGACCCGGGGACAAAGAGATCTCATAGTAGTATTTTGCAGTACTCTACAGTACAATGATAATTCCAAACATTTCAGTCAGGATTTGGAAAAAGAGGAAAATACCCAAAATGATCCAAGATCAATTAAATTTAACTTTCATATGTGTTTTAAATGTGTTGGAGGAAAAAACATTAAAACTATATATTTGCTCCAGTGTAGGAACAGACATTGTACAACCTCACACCTGCTGCCTAGACTGCTTCTAGTTCCTGGTTGAGCTAGGTCCTATAACCTACTCCAGTGGAAACTCAGGACCCAGGGAAACATAAGAAACAAAAGAAAATGATTTTAAACACCAGTTTTACTACCAAAGGCAAAATTTATCTGCAATGGTTAAAAGGAAAGCTACAGCTCTAAGTAGGGTCTTTTGTATTCTCACACAGTGATAGACTACCAAGTAATAGCTACCAAGGCTGTATGTAAGTCCTGCAGACTTCCTAAGCCATCAGGGGACCCTGTGCACCCATAGTTCCACCCTTCAAACCTCTAAGCACAGGGGACCACGCTTTCTAAAAGGAAGGTGGCTGAACATATTCAATATTTAACCTTTCTCTAAAATTAAGAGACATGGTCCATTTTGTTCTTCCTTTTGGTCAAACAAGAAAGAGAGAATTGTGAGAGACGTGGATGTGGCCTTGTTCACCATTAAGAGGACAAAGGGTGAGACATATAGAGAGCTCTCATAAGGTACACAAGCAGTTACGAGAGAAGCACTGCTACCAACAAGATTAGTCAGGTATTATTGGGACAGTTGAGGCTTGCAACATGACAAAGAACAAAAAAATATAGATATGTTTTATCTAAATGAGGCTATGTTGGGGTGGCACAGTAATGTGTCCTGAAAGTCAATGTAATTTAAAACAGCAGTTTTTAAATGTTAAGAAAATTTAAAATCCTACACACACGTTATGTGTTTTATTTTTCAAAATAAAAGTTGGTTCTGACCAAAACCAAAAACAAACCAAAAAACCCCACAAACAAACAAACAAAAAAAACCCAACCAAAAATAAAAATAAAAGTTGGATCTCAGCCAAACTCTAAAAACTAGAGTACTTGGGTTCCAAAAGTCAAAAAGGAGGGCCGGACCGTGGCTCACTCGGGAGAGTGCGGTGCTGATAACACCAAGGCCCCGGGTTCGGATCCCATATAGGGATGGCCGGTTAGCTCATTGGGTGAGCATGGTGCTGACAACATCAAGCCAAGGGTTAAGATCCCCTTACCGGTCATCTTAAAAAAAAAAAAAAAAAAAAGTCAAAAAGGAAAATAAAAACGAGGACTTGCTGACAGAATGCTCATAAGCTGCAATGCCCTTTCAGTAACTCAAGACCAAAAACCAAAAGATGATGCCAGAATCAGGAAAACAAAACAAAACAAAACAAGGAAGTGGCTGTGTGACAAAGTATTTGAACTTCTGCTTAAGAAAAAGGAGATAACTAGGCAAAAAGCTATGCATGTGAAGAATGGGACGGTAACATGGCAGGAATGAAAATGGCTATTAGTTAAGGATGGTGGCATTGTGGGTGGTTTTTTTCTTTTTTTTGCAAAATTTTCTTAAATGATGTTGTTATACTGTGTTTTCAATTTTTAAAAAGGACCAAAAATAGGGGGTGGGGGGAGGAGCAATACAGGAAAACACACCGTGGGAACAGAGTCAAGCACACAGATGTTTTGCGTAAGCTACATTTTTAGAGACATCTGCCTTTGTGCAAGACTTGAAAAAGTGGAGCTGTTGTCAACAAGTTCTTCTCTGCAGTGAGGGGTGGGGCCTGAGAGAAAGTAAGCTGTGAAGAAACCAACAATTAGAATCTACAGGGCTGAGAAACACATAGTTTCTTAGATTAAGTTCCTCATTTATGAACCACCCCTCTGCCCAAAATGCTTTGCCATCAGCAATGTCTTTTACTCAAACAAGGACGACTCAGGCTGCTCATATGTCTCCACTTAAGTGATTGAGGTTCTTTATCAGAGTCCCACTTTGCTCTGTGCAGAGATATCTCAACCCTGTGGGAGAAGATGTAGGGTATAAAAATCTGTGTGGGATGCAAGCTGCCCTACTCTTCCCTTCTTGTTCCAATTCCAAATAAAAAACTTATCAAGTACAGAAAAACTCATGTAAAAGCAAAGATAATTCCATTGTTTATCTGCTCTACTGCCTTGCTTTGGTATATGTTAAACTTTACTTCTGTTTAGTTAGATGAATACTCCTAGGTCTATATTGTTTGCTTTTGCATATAAGGCAATTACAGGAGACTGCCCATTCATACTGCTTTATATAGTGCCCAGTGTAATGCCACGTACGGAGTGCTTAATAAATGTGATCTGAAAATGATAAAAGGGATGCTAGAGACTCAAGCATACTTTGGAATATGATAAAGTATGAAAGTCACTGTAAAACCTCTTCTCTGGTATTAACCTTGCAGGTGAGAAAGGCCACGTTATCAGCAAAAACCATAGGAGAAGCTACCTTACTTGTTCTTGTTTGCGGCCTTCAATTATGCCTGATGCGAGCGGGAACTTCTTCCACTCACAGAAGAACTTTCAACTTACCTGCAAAGTTCTTGCAAAATTCTAGCTGGTGTTGTCTTGAACTTCCCTTTTCTGAGAAGTTGAGTGTGTTGTATGGGTTACTGCCCTATATCTGCCTTCTGGGCAAGCTGCCTACTAAAGACTTTAGAAACCTCTTAATCAGGCACAAGAGCATCTCTCAAGTCCTATATAAGCGCCTCTTTTGCTAACACAACAATGGAGGTGGTCATCTGTACACTGATATAAATTTGTTAGGCTAAAGCTATCTAAACTGCTAATCTAATATCTCATAGTACACAGGACCCACATTTTCCCACCAATCAGATCAGAAAGTTACAAGAGAGAAACCAAACTATAATTAACTAGATGAAGATTTCAACACAAAGGTAATAAATATAAAACAGAGGAAAGTATCTGTACTTTCTGTACTTAATATAATCTAAGAGTGGTTTTGAAATGTGGATGTCAAAACCTATTCCTAGGACCCTAATTCAGTAGTAATTTTTTTGAGTGCTCTAGATGATTCTGAAACCCAGTCAGGTTTGGAAACTACTTTCCAAGAATACATCACAAATTCCATTCAACAAGTATTTATTGAGAGCTTATTATGTAGCAGATGCCATTCTAGGCACTGGGAATATAGCAATGAACCTTTGTAAAAGTTGAGGAATCAATAGATTCGTGGAGGTGGAGGTAGAAGGAGACAAGTAAAATGTCAGGTGGTCATAAGTGCTGTGAAGAAAACAGTAGGTAAGAGACTGAAAAATGATAGGGTGTACTTCTGTTTTAGGTAGGGTGGAGAGGAAAGGCCTCTCTGATAAAGGTGATATTCAAGCAGAGGGCTAAATAAACAAAAAGCCAAACACACTTGCTGCCCTCTCCACAAGAGAGAGAAGGCAGAACTCTTTCTCCTTCTAGGTCATCTATGCAATCTATTCTGGCGCCTGGGTAGGCATTAGTCAAGTGAAAGGAGGTTGGGAGGGAAAAGAAAGGATGTATCAGGCAGAGAGGGAGCAGCATGTGCAAAGGCCTGGCTGGAGGGAGAGATGAACAACTGCATCTCTCTTGTATGGTGGAACAGTGGAGAGAGGGCAGCAGTCAAGATGGGGAGAGATAAGCAAGGCATGGCTTGCCCCCCCCCAAAAAAAGAAGAAGAAATTGGACTTTATCGTGAGGATAAGAGAGAGCCAGAATTTGCATTTCCAGAAAGATTCCCCCAACTATAGTATGGTGAATGGATCAGAAGAGGGGTGAAACAGAAATAGGGAGATAGATGTTGCTCTGGTATTCCAGGCAAGAGAGAAGGGCCATCTGATCTGAGCTAATGGGAATAAAGAGACGATGGGTATCTTGGGACTATCTATCTAGTTTACTTTTAAGTGCAATGGAAAATTAACTCCATGAAGAAATTCAAATTGTAAGAAAAACCACAGAGAGGAATGTTTTGATATGTGCAAATTCCTTGCATTCACAGAAAATGTTTTTTCTTTGCACCTCCTGACTCTTCTATATCCTTGTCTTTAACAAATCCCAATGCTTTAAGACTCTCAGGAGGGTCAAAAAAGAAGTCTATTTACATGGCTCTTAACTTTCATACCATCTGCCTTTGCCCAGACTTTTCTCAAAATAGGTTTTTTCACCATATCAATTTTCTCCTAAATTACACTTTGCTAATCCTTAGATTTGGATATCAAATTTGCCTTAACCTATCTGCCAGCTGAGAGCCAATCAACCTGGACAAACCAGGGAAGCTTACAGGCAATTCTTCCTCATGTTACTTTGTTATCACACATGTCTATATTATTTCCTGCCAGGCACCAAACTTCCAGCATCCAGGAGGAACAACTGAGGAAAATGCTTTTACACAAAGGACTTCCCTTCTTCTTCATCCCCCATTCAGTGAATATGACAATATACCACCAATGGGCTCTAGTTAAGTGAATGATAATGAAGCTAAGTTCTGAAACCATTTTAAACCAACAATAAAGAAAGAAAACTTAGTTTTCTGAACATAGTAACAAGCAAAAGATAAATCAGAAACTGAAGCCAACTTTAGTCAAAAGAAGGCAAGTGAATTTTACAAACTGGTCTGTGTTACAGAAGAGTAGGACATTAGTGAAGAATTTTTAAGTGCATAATGCTAAATCTGATTATCAGCTAAATTAAGTAACCTGTTATTAAAGAGTATCTATAAGAAGGCAGTTTTCAGGAACTTAATTTCCCTAGCTCTAAAATCAGTAATTGTGTAACACATGGCTGCTGGGGAATTAAAAAAGAAAGTATATTAAAGATGAACTTTAGGCTATCCAGAGGAAAGGACTAATGGAGTAAATATGGAGAATAAGATTTGATCCAATATAAATCTTAACCACAAAAAGTTGCCATGATATAAAAGATGATTAATTTTTCTTCTTACCCCTCTTCTATAAAGATTGCAACACTTAAAATGTTAGAGTGAAATATGATGAAAAATATAAGGTGGCAAATTACATTCAGAACACAGTCATTTGAAAAGAGGCTCAACCCCAGAAGTTCAAAATATCCCTAAATCAAACCATTCCACAAATGGACTTCCAGTTCTCAGATCATGTTTTCATTGACTTGGGGGAGGCAGTAAACAGTAGGTACACACTTGGCCAGGACACAACTTACCAGGGTTTTTTAATCACACTTTACCTGTGGTTGGGTGCCTCTGAGTCAGCTTTAGCACGTTAGACAGTCTCCATTTACGAAGGAGAAAGTATCTCACCTGTTTCAGGGAAGCATGTAAAGGTAGAGAGGAGGAAAAAGTATGGAACTGACAGGTGATCTGGTGTTCTTGCTCTGTCACTAAGCGAATTGTTTAATATAGGGTGAGACAATCTAGTATCAATTTCCTCATAATATTATAAACTCAAAGATTATGATTTTAGGATTATCACTGAGAACCTTAAAAATACTCCATTTGAGGGCCGAGCCTGTGGCGCACTCGGGAGAGTGAGGCGCTGGGAGCGCAGCAGCGCTCCCGCCGCGGGTTCGGATCCTATATAGGGATGACCGGTGCGCTCACAGAGCTCACTGGCTGAGCGCGGTGCGGCCGGTCTCAAAAAGGACACACACACAAAAATACTCCATTTGAGTTCAAGATGAGATCACCATATTTCTACAGCATTAAAACAAGCAAAAAATATCAACTAGGTTTCTCATAGCAGAAGAGGTAAGTCTTAAAGAATGCCCCTAAAATTTACATTACAATGGTCTGGGCTACTCTTTAAATGTGACTGTTAAACCCTGTAGGGTACTAAAATATGTTTAGTAACCAAATGCTTAATTCATTCATTGGATTTCTGCTTCCACTGGAAAAATTTTCCTGCAAATGTAATCTTGTCCCTTCCCCATCCCATTGTGAACACTTAAAAAATATAGAGAGGCTGCTTGGGTAGTTTTACACTCATAAAAGAGGGTAAAAGATGGCTGCCTGAGCTAAAGCATGGCATACGGGAATCACCTTCATTGGCTATGTTACTGATTCACTCAGTTCCCTAGGAAAGCCATTTTACGTCTCTGCATCTGAGTTTCTTCATCTGTAAAATAAGGTTAGTGATATCTATCCTGTCTCACATGCTTGGGGATAAAATATCCTTTCTTCTTAGTAGACTAAAGTTTGTGGAAGCTTTCTAAAAAGTAGCAAGTACCAGGATTATATAAATGCAAGTACATAAAGTACATGAAGATCAGGCTTTACCTTTCATATTCTGAGGCTATTAAAAAGACAGTAACAAGGGCCGAGCCCATGGCGCACTCGGGAGAATGCAGCGCTGGGAGTGCAGCAGTGCTCCCGCCACGGGTTCGGATCGTATATAGGGATGCCCCGTGCGCTCACAGCGCTCACTGGCTGAGCGCGGTGCAAAAAAAAAAAAAAAAAAAAAAAAAAAAAAAAAAAAAAAAAAAGACAGTAACAAATGCTGCTGAGGATGCAGAGAAAGGGGAACCCTCCTACACTGTTGGTGGTAAATTAGTGTAGCTATTATGGAAAAGTTATGGAGGTTCCTCAAACAACTACAGGTAGAACTGCCATACAATCCAGCAGTCCCACTGCTGGGTATATACCCAAAGGAACAGAAATCATGCTGAAGGGATATCTGTGCCCCCACAGTTATCGTAGCTTTATTTACAATAGCCAAGAGTTGGAACCAACCTGAATGTCCATTGATGGATGGCTGCATAAGGAAAATATGGCATATATACACACAATGGAATACTACTCTGCCGTAAGAGAAATGAAATTCTGCCATTCCTAGAAATATGGATGAGCTTGGAGAAAATTATGTTAATTAAGTTAAATAGCCAGGCACAGAAAGAGAAATATCACATGTCCTCACTTATAAGTGGGAGCTAAAAAAACCAAACAAATATAAAAATAAAGATAAAACAATCACAATAATTCATTGAACTTTCAAGAGGAGAGAACAGAACTGAGGTTGCCAGAGGTGGGAAAGGAGGATGGGGAGGGAGTTAGCGAGAAATTGGTAAAGGGCTACAAAAAATGATTACATTGTGTAATGTTGAATATACTAATTATCCTGATTTCAGCACCGCATATTGCACACAGGTATTAATATTCAACACTGTATCCCACAGATATGTGCAATCAATTATGTCTCAATTAAAAAAAAACCTTTCAGTCAACGAAACAGAAATAAGAACCATCCTTTAGGCATGTTTTCATATGGAATTAACTCCTGGTTTCTTTCTGAAGTAATTCACTTAGGCATTTAAAACAATTTTTTAGTCTAGAACAGAAAACTTTTTACCTAAGGAAGCTGAGCAGCTGGAAATAGCATTTCAGCCTATAAGCAGAACTGAAACAGTATTCCTATTTCTTTAAATATAATTATAACACTAGTAGTAATGAAGGCTAGCTAAGGTCATTCTACTGTTTCTTTCCATATTAGACAAGTCTACACCTCGCTATATTTAGACAAGGTACACCCCATTAAAGATAGAAGGAAACTCAGTCCTAAGCTTAGGCTTATAGTGGTGGGGTTATTATCTCAGCTGAGAGGGAAAGAAAGTAAAGAACTGTATTAATGTCTTGCTTGGCAAGTGACAGAACAACCGATGCTCAATTTTATTTAATCTTGAATAAATGTACAATCTCTAACATGCGTAGAGCAATCTCTACCATATATAACTCTGGTACGGTCATACCTAAAGCAAAGCAGTGAATATCTTTTAGGTAACTTGCTTGCCAGGACTGCCTGCCACTCCCCATCCAGGGACAAAGAGTTGCCCAGGTCAACAGGGTAAAATGTTCAGCAGTTTAGTCTCCTGGGAACTGAACAAACAAGTTTTCAAACCAGGAATCACCAAATATAACAAAAACAGCAGGGTTTGGCTGGGGAGAGTCCTCCAGCAGTCCTCCAGCTGACAGCTTCCTGGATCCAGCATCCAGCAAAGGAAGAACCAAATGGGGACAAAGCTAACTTATGTATTTAAAAAAAAAAAAAAAAAGCTTGTGGAACATGGATTTTATAATAAAGATTGTGTTGAAGCAAGTCAGAGACATGGTAGTAGTGTAGGTTAATAGTATATTTCCTAAGTGGCCCCTGATTCTGGAATTCGAAAGAAAAAGTATGAGGAAAATATCTTGAAAAATAGAGTTGCCTTCAAGAAAAAGCTAAGAAAACCCCAATAACAACCAGATGTTTCTGGAACCTCTCCAATTACCAGGGGGAAAAAATTAAATACATTTAAAGAACGCAGCAAACATACTTCTTAAACACAAGTGTAACAAATTTAATCTGTTTATCTTCATTCAAAGGAAATTGCACATTGCAATTATTAACATTTCTACTGAAGGAAAGATAAGCAGATGTTAGAATTTTGCTTAAAGTTTTTCTACTGTCACTGAAGAGGCTTATGGAATCTGCTGTACATTTTTTCAGGTCAACAGTTAATGCTAAAAAGGCAACATTTTGAATGTTTTTCTTTCGTTTTCATAATATATTTTAACATTTCTACAGTGACATATTTAAACAATCATTGGCAAACAGAAAAAAATTAAACATACAGTTTATGCACTATACCTGTTTTATTTCCCAATATTTATTTCTAAACTCAAAGCACAAATAGTTCAGTATTTTAAAAAGGGTAAATTTTGAAAAACCCCATTTTCTGTTTCCTCTGCATTAAAAACCATACTGAATGAAAAATGCCTATATCTAAATATTCTCATTTGGCCCTGAAAAGCTGAAATAATCCCCTTTGCAGGAAAAAATTCTAAGATAAATAGGTTTCTTTTTCATAGGGTGTTTAATTTCTAAGAGAGATAAACTGGTCTGAGTTTTCTCAAGGCTTTACATGCAAAACCAAGAAAGTTTTTGCTAGAGCAAATAGGCACTGAATTAAGGCCTAAAAAAATAATGTGACATAGCAAGAAGCCAAAATGGCACATAAAATGAATGTGATTGCTCATACTTCTAATAATTTGTAACTACACATGGTAGGCTGCAGAAATTTGTCTTAATAGTAAAGAATGACTTAATGGGTTGGAGAATTCTTGACCCTCAGTGCAGAACACAGTTAAACAGAACATTCATTCCACTAAATGTCTAAACTTAAGGCAGTGGGTCCTCATTCCCAAACCTCCCAACAAGGTCTTTATAATTAATTCAGTAGGTATGTGAATTAAATGCAATTAGAAATTTTCCTACTTTCTCTCACAATTTTTTCTTCAAAGTAACAATAACTTTAAATTTTTTTTGCCTCCCTGGATATAGTTTAAAGCATCAGAAATACTTTACTCCAGTACTGCTTCTCTTTATTACTTACCACGTAAGTTGTGACAATTTGCTGAGGAGTACAAACATTCAGGCTTTACTGTAATAGTCCAAGTTTCCTTTAAGCAAATACCATTCCAGGAATATCTACTCCAAGATTATTATGAGGGAGAGAGTATTCAAAAGGCTGCATAATCCTTCTCTCTCTTTTTTTTAAAATTATTTTTTAAATACTTCTCAATAGAGAGAAAACATCAGCTCAAATTCTTTCAGTGTGAGGAAATCACAAGTGTGGGGAAAACATTTTAAACTAATGGTTTAAAAATAAATAAAAGAATCTCACCAGTAAATTCAAACAGCTTACAAAGAGTTTATTTGATTTTTAAATCGAATGCCTAAAATAGTCTATTGCAGGTTCTCAATTCGGGGCAAGGGGATTGGGAGGAGATCATTAGATTGCTTTGAAAATTTGATGAAAGCCATGGCCTTTTCCTCCAGAAAAATGAATGTACTAATCATATACAGACCCATTTTTGCTATTATTTCAGTGTAGTCATGAATTTCCTAGTCTAAAACTCTGGACTAAAGGAATCAGGTAATTGCCCTAAAGAAACGATGGGCAGCTGGGAATTAACAGCCTCCCCTCTAATACCCCTTCTTTTTAGCAGATAACAGCTCAGCTTTAACAAGAGGCAAACACTGAATGATTTATGCTTGGACTTAATTTTGAAACCAGAGGAAACACACATGAATAGATAAGGTTTGGGAATTTCTAGGGGCTGTCTATTAATACTTTGGATTCTGTCATTTTAAAGCACACAACAGGCAAATCCTATGAAGACTCTTGACCTGTCCCATCATGTTACCTCCTTCTCTCCCCATTTCTGAATATCCCTCTACAAAAAACATTTTTATATTACAAAGATTCCCAAGCATTAATTGAAAGTTCACTCACCAAAGCCCTATAGTACTAGACATAACAGAATTTCAATACAATAAAAAAATTTTGGGTAAGATTTTGAAATTCATTAAAATTAAATCTGACCAGCAAATGAGGTTTTACATTTCCTAAACATGCTGGATACTCCAGAAATGTTAACAGCTTCCCACAGCATGCCATTTGATTACAGTACTTATTTTCTGGGAGTGTGAGAAATCTAAGACCATCAATACATTGAACACTGCTTTATGTGGTAAATGATTCAGCATGAAAGGAAATGACTAGATTTAGAGCTTTATTGATCTTATGATTTTATAATCTATGTTACATGAGAAAAAGATTAAATACGTAAGGTATATCAGTTACTATAAAGGTTAATGTTTATAACAGTTAACAGTCTTCGTCTATTGCCATTATGTCCATAAATGAAGTGACCTCATTCTTTAGATTATTTGTTATACCTAAAAATTGATTTATACATTTATACCAAATGTCTTCACTTTAGTTTGTGGCTCAAATAACAGTTTACCAGTTTCCTGACCATTTTCTCTAAAATAGCACCTTAGTTTTTAGCTTACTTTCCAACTTTTATCATGCTTTAGTTTTCTTTAGAGCTATCAGCTGATTATTTATTTATAATAATCTATTTACACTGCAGACTGTAAGTTCTGAGAGCTGAGACTTGGTCTTTTTTGTTCACTGATGCATTCTCAGTGCCTAGAAAATTGTAGGTGATCAATAAGTGAATGAAGGGCCGGCCTGTGGCTCACTTGGGAGAATGTGGTACAGATAGCACCAATGCCACGAGTTCGGATCCCTATATAGGGATGGCCGGTTAGCTCACTTGGGAGGGCGTGGTGCTGACAACACCAAGTCAAGGGTTAAGATCCCCCTCACCGGTCATCTTTAAAAAAAAAAAAGTGAACGAATAGGTATTTATTACATAGAGTTATAAAATTCGTTAGAGGCAAATAAAGCATAGTACAAAAACATGGGATATAATGTTAGAAGACCTGGATTTCAGTCATTGCTCTTTTACTTATCAAATATTAAATATTAAATAACCTTGAACGAGTCATTTAATCTCTTTCAACCTCAATATTGTTCCTTTATTTTATTTTTTTTAAAAGATGGCTGGTATGGGGATCTTAACCCTTGACTTGGTGTTGTCAGCACCACGCTCTCCAAGTGAGCTAACCGGCCATCCCGATATAGGGATCTGAACCCGTGGCCTTGGTGTTATCAGCACCACACTCACCCAAGTGAGCCATGGGCCAGCCCTAATATTGTTCCTTGAAAATGATGCTGCAAGTACTACCACACAGTTATTTCAAGTTTTAGGAAATAACAGAAGTGGGAACTTGTTGCAAATATTCTTTTTTAACAATGAATAATCAATTTATTAAAATAGTTGACTTAAGAATCTACAGTGGTGACTTCAACCTCAACTCCTGGCTCAATACTGATGTAAGTAATCTGTTTAACAATCTCAGAAGGGCTGTGCAGGTCAATGAGTTACTTGTGGCTTCTCATCTGGAAACGATCCCATGTCTTAGAATCTTCACCAGAAGGTGTTTTTTTTTTTTTTTTTTTTTTTTGTAGTGATTCTCAAAGTCTTAGAAGGTATCCTAAATGGTCCTTTCATTTTGAGATTCTTTTCCTTTGCACCTCTGATTGAGTCAGCACACACCTTCTCCAAGTATTTTAAGCTGCTGCTGATTAGGGTAATTAGAATTTGACGAATCACCACCTCTGGTTCCACGGTGTTTTTCCAGTATCTTTAAAAGCCTTGGTTCTGGCACAACTTCCTGAATGGCTTGTCCCTCGGTGAGAGTGAACAGAAGTAAGTCAGGAGCAGAAGCAGGCAAACAAAAGCTCTACGACACTTGCAACCACATATTCCTCAAAAAGTACAAATATTAATTAGTATTATTACTATATCCCAGCAGTTATTCTTGGAAAAGTGGGAAAAATTTTGTAAAACAGATCAATCTTGAGAAAGGAAAATATTCTGCCATCTTATCCTTGGTCTTCCAGAACTGTAGAGGCACAGTGGAGTAGTGAGAAAAGGCATGGGCTTGAACTTCATTTACCAGCTGGCTGACCTTGAGAAAGTCTCTTAACCTCTCTGAGGCTTAATTTTCTAATCTATAAAATGAGAGGAAAAAATACTAACTGCCTCAAAAGCATAACTGTTTGAATTAAATATTGTATCAACTGTGAAAGAACTTTTAAAACTATAATGGGGTATATGTATTTTTAGTTAAATCAATTAATAACCTTTCCTTGGTTAGAGCATGGTACTTGATAACACCAAGGTCCAGGGTTCAATCCCTGTACCAGCCAGCTGCCAAAAAATAATAATAACAAGATATTATTAGACAATAAAAACAATAATAATAACCTTTCCTAAAAACCAAACCCTAATCTTGATTATTCCACCAGCCAAAGAAAGAAAATATTATTCCAGAAGTTCTCACATGGACCGAGGGAAGAAGAATATATACTCTCAATTCTTGTTGCAGTTTCTCCAAATTTGGCAGGAAGATAGAATAGAATAGGAAAATTTTTACAGGAAGATAAAGAGTACAAAGAGAAAACAGATGTTCAGAAAGAAGTATGTGAATAAGTAGCAGAGTTCCAATCAATTCTAGGTCTATTTAATTTCACATCCCAAAGTCAAAGCCAGTTTCATGGGCTTGTGATCTGTATAGTCACACAGGGTCTGGTTGCTTGGAAGGGACCTGCACTTGGTTTAATACTCTGCTGTTGCTGTCTTGAAATGCTAAATGATTTTGGAACAAGGGGCTGCATATCGTACTGGACTCTGCAAATTATGTAGCTGTCCTTCTCACAATCTTTTCACTAGACTAGAAGACAAAGACAATTGCTTATGGTCTAAATGACTTTATACAAGGACCAGCTCTCAAAGTACAGTCACTAAAAGGGAGACTTTTAATCAGGCTGAGGACCACATATTTGTATTATATGAATTCTTAAGTTAGCAAAATATTTGGTAAAAACCAATTTAATTAAAGTGTTAGCCTTAATAAGAAATGTAAATGCCCATACCAGCCAATCACCAAAAAGCAAACAAACAAACAAACAAAAAAAATGTAAACGCTATTTGCTTTTTCTATTTATTTTTTGCACCATCACATCCTAATAATAGGTCAAAAGGTGATGTTAGTAAATGAAATACATGAACCTAATCTAATTGGATTCCATCCTGAAAACAAACAAAAGACCCTAGTGGTTATGGTTTACCTTTGTTTTTTGATTTGATACCTGCTATCTCACAGTAAGCAAAGCAACATTCCCACAGAAACCATCCCCGAAGTGAAATCTCCAATATAATCTGATTCAATTAAATCACACACTTAAAGAAGTTTTGTTTCTTTTCTGTTCCTGATGACTACAGAAACAGCTAGTGGTTTTTCTTCGACTGGAACTGAAAGGATGAAAAGGATCAACTGAACATTTCCCAGGCTGCAAAATTCAGTTTTTGATGCCTGCAGGCGAAAAAGCTGGCTTTTCCCATTAAGGGCAGATTGACCCTACACTATCCATTTTGACCTTTGGACTCCTTATTAGTCATCTTTGGTCTCTGACAGCAGCTAGACAGGCCAACAACAGAAGTACACTCTCCAGTGAACAAAAGTTTGCTGTGTAAAAGAGATGAGCTGTGGGCAGAGATACGATCTGAAGAGAAGGTGCTGAATTCATCCTCTGTTCCAGCAGCATGTCCAGGATTGCTGCCACTACAAAAAGTGAAACTTTACCCAAAAGCATTTTCCCTGCCCGTGATTTAAACACACATCTTCAGTAAGGAAGTAGCCTGGTTTCAGAGAGAGGCAGACAACCAATAGTATTGAAGCTAGCATACAACTGTGACCTATACTCCTTTCTCTTTCCAGTCTTGCTTTTTTTTTTTTTCCCCTGTAAAATTTTTTTTTTTCCTTTTTGTCTTTTTCCGTGTCCGGCAACGGATCGCAACCCTCAGTGTCGCGCCCGTAGCGGGCCTGGACGGTAACGGGATCGCAACCCTCGGCGCTGCGCCCACACCTCGCTCAGCCAGTGAGCGGGAACCGGTCTGTATGTGGGATCCGAACCCTCCGCAGGAGGGCCGCCGCGCTCCCAAGCGGGGCACTCTAGCAGTGCGCCACCAGGCCAGCCCTTTCCCCTGTAAATTTACCACAGGCCTCTATGGATACTGTTTAGATCTGCTGGTGACATTCAAAGTAGGAGTCTTTAAGAAAAACATACAATTTTCTTCTTTCTCTTATATTCAATACTAATATAGCCTCAAAGATGGAAACTTTTGGTTCCAGAATTTAAATAGCTTGTTCCCTAAGAAGTTAATCTCCTCAACTTTTGAACTATGCCCACTGCTTCCTATAAATAGGGTCAGGAAATACTAACTCCATAAGTATAGTCACAAGCATTAACAAATTAATGTATTTGATCATTTTTAAAATTTCAGTATCATTAGTAAGATAGTACTATGGGAAATCCCAATGATGTTTAACACTTCCTAAACAGCACAATGAAATGTTGCTCAAAGTTTGAATTAGTTTGCTGCAGAACCTTAAGCAAGTCTGCTTGCTTACATTTTGGCTCTGAAATTCTGTAAGTCTAAAACAGTGATGATTTTAGAATAAAATGGAAATATAGGGACCATACCTAAATTCATACACTACATATGAGGGTACTTCAAAAAGTTCATTGAAAAATAGAATTAAAAGCTAATAAAAATCTTTCCATGAACCTTATTTTTGTTTTTTGAAATTTAAGAGTTTTATTCTTTTAAAAAAATTAAAAAAAAAATTTAAATTGTACATATTTATGGGGTACAGTTTGTTGTTTCAATACATGCACATATTTTATAATGATCTAATCAGAATAGTTAGCATATCTATCACCTAAACATTTATCATTTCTTTGTGGTTATAACATTCAAGATCTTTTTTTTTTTTTTAAAGATTCTCTTTTCTTGCTATCTTAACACATATCATACAATATTATTAGCTACTGTCACCCTAGAGCAGCAGAATTTATTCTTCCTATCTAACTGTAACTTTGAATCAGACTACCAACCTTCCTCTCCTGCCCTTCCCTGCCTCTGGTAACCACTATTCTATTTCTTATTTCTCTCTTTTTTTCTCTTTAATTTCTTAATTGACCAATGATAAATATTCATGGAGTACAATATGATATTTGGCTATATTCATACTGTGTGTAATGATCATATCAGGGTGCTTAGCATATCCATCACCTGAAACATTTGTCATTTGTGTTAGAACATTCAATATCATCTCTACTAGCTATTAAAAGATACATGGTAATTTGTTAACTGTAATCTCCCTATATTACTATGGAACACTAGATCGCATTCTTCCTATCTCTCTACTATTTTGTATCCGCTGACCACCCTTTTCCCTTCCTCTCCCCCTCCCCCACCAACCCCTAGTAACCACTATTCAACTCTCTACTTCCATGAGATCAACATTTTTAGCTTCCTCATGTGAATGAGAACATGTGGTATTTCTCTCTATGTCTGGCATATTTCACTTAACATAATTTTCTCCAAGCTCATCCATGTTGCTGCAAATGGCAGAATTTCAGTCTTTTTTATGGCCGAATAGTATTCCATTGTATATATATACCATATTTTCTTTATTCAATCATCTGCTGAAGGACATTTAGGTTGGTTCCAACTCTTGGCTACTGTGAATAAAGCCATGATAAACATGTGAGTGCAGGTATACCTTTGACATGTTGATTTCCATTCCTTTGGATATACACCCAGTAGTAGGATTGCTGAACTGTTATGGCAGTTTTACCTGTAGTTGTTTGAGAAATTTTCCACTGTTTTCCATAATGGCTGTATTAATTTACATTCCCACCAATGTATTATAAGAGCTCCCCTTTCTCTGCGTCCTCATCAGCATTTATTTTCTGTCTTTTTTTTTTTTTCCTTTTTGTCTTTTTTCCTGACCGGCAACGGGATCGCAACCCTCGGTGTCGCACCTGCACTGCGCTCAACCAGTGAGCAGACCGGTCTCTATATGGGATCCGAACCCTCGGCGGGAGCGCCGCCGCACTCCCAAGTGCCACACTCTACCGAGTGCGCCACTGGGCCAGCCCATATTTTCTGTCCCCCCCCCCTTTTTTTTTTCCGAGACCGGCAACGGGATCGCAACCCTCGGTGTTGCTCCCGTACCTCGCTCAGCCAGTGAGCGGCCGGTCTGTATGTGGGATCCGAACCCTTGGCAGGAGCGCTGCCGTGCTTCCCAAGCGGCGCACTGTAGCAGTGTGCCACCGGGCCGGCCCCTTCTGTCTTTTTGATAACAGCCATTCTAACTGGGGTGAGATAACATCTCACTGTGGTTTTGATTTGCATTTCTCTGATGATTAGTGATGTTGAGCATTTTTTCATATGCCTGTTGGCCATTTGTATGTTTTCTTTTGAAAATGCCTATTCAGTTTCTTTGCCTATTTTTTTTCTTACTAGTGAATTGTTTGAGTTCTTTGTATATTTTGGATATTAATCCCTTGTTGGATGCATAGTTTGCAAATATTTTTTCCCATTCTGCAGGTTGTCTTTTCACTCTGTTGATTGTTTCCTTTGCTGTGCAGAAACTTTTTAGTTTGTTATAATTCCATTTGTTAATTTTTGCTTTCGTTCCCTGTGCTTCTGAAGTATTACTCATAAAATCTTTGCCCAGACATATGTCCTGAAGTGTTTCCCCTACGTTTTCTTCTTTAAGTTTTATTATTTCAGCTCTTACATTTAAGTCTTCAATCATTTTGAGTTGATTTTGGTAGGTGGTGAGAGACAGGGGTTTAGTTTCATTCCTCCGCATATGGATCTCCAATTTTCCCAGCACCATTTACTGAAGAGACTATCCTTTTCCCAATGCATGTTCTTGGCTCCTTTGTCAAAAATCAGTTGGCTCTAGGTGCATGAATTTACTTCTGAATTCTTTATTCTGTTCCATTGTTCTATGTGTCTGTTTTGGGGCCACTACAATGCTGTTCATGAACTTTCTGAAGTACCCTCATATATGCTCAAAAATATCTTGGAATAATTAGTTTCTTCATTTTAACCTTTAGTGTACTATTATTTCATCTTTCTATTAGTTCTACTCAAATAGCTTACAAATTTTCCATCAGTGCTTAGGTATGAAATAGGGTCTTCACAGCAAAGACAAGTGAGAATCAACTTTTGTGGGTCTCTGAGTAGCTCAGATGAATTGAAAGATAAAATTGTATTTACCTTGATTTTAGTTTTTATCATTTCAGGAGCATCATAAAAATGAATTACTAAAATTGCTTGTGGAAGTGTAGACTGGTACTACTGGTGCGAGAACTAGTAATCTCTATCAAAATATGTACATCTTTTGGCCAACCAATACCAGAATTGAGTTTTAGGGTACTTCTTTTAGGGATGTATGCAAAGATTTCTGCTCAAGGATATTCATGATCAGTGAGGCTTTGTTTATAACTGCAAAAAAACTGGACACAATCAAAAAGTCCAACAGGGCTGACCCCGTGGCGCACTCAGGAGAGTGCGGCGCTGAGAGCGCAGTGGCGCTCCTGCCGCGGGTTCGGATCCTATATAGGGATGGCCGCTGCGCTCACTGGCTGAGTGCGGTGCGGGGGACACCAAGCCAAGGGTTGCGATCCCCTTACCGGTCACAAAAAAGGACAAAAAAAAAAAAGTCCAACAATAGAGCAGAATCTGAATCAGTTCTATGGAAAACAAACAACTGGTAAAAAGGATATGAAAGAAATGCATTTGAGGACAATGGCAGAACGTCACCAATATGGTAAAGTGAAAAAAATAAGGTTTCAAAGCAGTAGATACAGGACAATCCCACTTTAAAAAGTATATACAACACAGAAAAAGCCTAGACAGTGTCAACAGTAAATATCTTTGGAAGGTAAAAGTAAGAACAATGCTTTTTGGGGGAGGAGAAATACCTCAATGTTTTCTGTTTTTTCTATAATAAACATGCATTATTTGCAAGTATTAAAAAAATAACCAGTACTTTTTGCTTCGTTGATAAGAATACTTCATTATAAAAAAAAAATCACTCACTGGGTACAAGTTCTTTTTAAGCTGAATGGGTGGTACAAAATGAAGATATTATCAAGTTTACTATGTACAAGGGTAGACAGGTTTTTTAAAAGTCAAGAGGATTTTGGGCCGGCCCAGTGGCGCACTGCTATAGTACGCCGCTTGGGAGCGCAGCGGCACTCCCGCCGAGGGTTCGGATCCCACATACAGACCGGCCGCTCACTGGCTGAGCGAGGTGCGGGCGCAACACCGAGGGTTGCGATCCCGTTGCCGGTCTGGTACGGGCGCGACACCGAGGGTTGCGATCTGTTGCCGGTCACGAAAAAAGACAAAAAAAAAAAAAGTCAAGAGGATTTTCCATTTGGAAACTAACCCCCAAAATGATTTGTAAGATTGCTATAAAGAAGAGCATAGACATTCAATATTTTTTTGTTGATTTTGATTTTGAGGAAGAGACCAGATGTTATTTTTTTTAAAAAAGCATAACAAACTTTCTCATTATTGCACTATCATTTTCTGATAAACAGGGCATATGGCCCTGCTGAGAATTTCTCCAAGAATCTAAAACAGCAACAAAAAACAAGGAGAGAAAATTCCAGTAGTGTAGGCACAGGGGACTACCATGATAACTGAGAGTAACTACAGGAGAGCCACAGGAGTGAATAAGCCCTAATACACTAATAGCCAGGATTAAAGTGGATTTTCAACAGATGTATTCAAGTACTTCCAAGGAGGTAAGGAATAAAAAAGTATGATTAAAACAACAATGGCGTTTAATCTTTAAATTAGAGATAATCAGCCAGTCTACATTCTTCAGTTTTTCTTTAATTTCGGAAAGAAAAAAAAAAATTACACTGGGTTTAAATTCATTTGGTTAGAATCATTAAATAGAAATAAACGAAGTTTCTCTTATCTAGTCTGTTTGCCATTTCTTTCAGTGTAGGAGAATTATTAAGGCATGATTGCTAGATATTCAGTTTGTGCAGAGACTTCTTTGACTCAGTATCATTAAACTATCACTTGGTCTTAGTGTTACATGACATTTATACAGTTCTTGATCTTTATTAATTGATGAATACAATTGATGAATAAAGATTTATTGATCTTTTACACAGGCTACTTGTGTAAAAGATCCCCACTACGACTAGAATGGTTTTCATGGGTACTTGATTTAGAAACTAAGGAACATTGCTTATGTAGAATTCTAAATAAGTTGAGCCAGTAATTGGTAACTAGGCCATTAAACTGGTAATCAGCCAATAAGAGCAGGAAAAAAGAGCAATCAGCACAACCTCTGTGCCACAGGAACAACATGATGCCTACCACGAGATGCTGATGTAATAATACCTAGAGCTGAGCACCTGGAGGAAGCAGAGAAAGAGGTTTTGAACGTGCTTTTTTTTTTTTTTTTAACCCATAAAGCCACTAGCAGGTAGTTTAATGATTTCTGTTCATATGCTGCTTGTGGGGATTTCACATTGTGCTCCCAGTCACAGGTACTATTCAATAACAGCCTTGAGAAATTGGCAGCTTTCCTAAATAAGTTATGTAAAGTCTGCCCATATAATATGCTCAAAATATGCTCACAGCTATTTTCTAAACAACAATATCAGTCTATACAAAAGCCTTTCTGGATACTCCTTACCACAAATGATTAATAGCAGTAATCACTTGAAACTATCTATTTGTAATATGGCCATAACACCTGCCACATAGTCTTCCTTTTTTCTTACCACCCAAGTATCCTTTTTACCACTATTTTAGCAAATTCAGACACTTAAGAGGGCCAGAAATAAATGTCAGAGTTCCAGTTCAAATCCTACTTCCATACAGCCTTTCCTAATGAGCTCATTTACAATGATAACTTTTGGTTCTCTGAATCCCTTAAAGCACCAACTACACCACTCACCTAGCACTTAGAGAGAGTGCTAAACTGTGCTCTTAGTTTATTGATATGTCTTATCTCCTCAACAGACTGAGCATGCTGACTGCAGGAACCATGTCTTGTATTTTTTTTTAATCTCCCACCTCTTATATAGAATAGATGCAATTATGATAATGATGCAAATAACCAAACTTTTACCATCAGCCTAAGGTGCCACTCTGTATTCTAATTCTTTCTCCTATAATTTGGCTCATGTCAAAAGGGCAAAAAGAGCAAAAATATTAGCTACCACTTACTGAGTACAGTACTTCACAAATATTACAGTTAATCCTCAGAGGTATTATAAGCTTCATTTTACTGATGAGAAAACTAAGGCTTCGGGTGAACATATTATATTCAAGATCGCACAGCTAATAAATGGTGTAACTGACTGGAACTCAGGTTTGTTTCATTCCAAACACTACACTATTACTACTAGGCGCAAGGAATAAATGGCATGTAGTTATTCTGAATATGTGACCCAAGAGAAATTCTAAGAATTTTTACAGAGAATGTTTAAGGAATGGGATACTTTAAGAATTAAATGTGAGATTTTATTGGAGGAGGGATGAGCATCTCAAAGAGGTGTGGTTGACAGAGTGATATATATCAAATCTAGTCAAAGGGACCTCAAAGAGGTTGTTTCACTTACTGTTTGAATCTATTTATTCCACTCATCTCTTAGGAAGAGAAATTTACATTGAGAATTCACATCCCCCCACAGATACCTCAATTCCTTCAAACTAAAGCTCCTTACAAAAATAAAGACGATATAGTGGAAGTTAAAAATTTTGATGTTCATGAGAGCTGGATACATTAACATTAGGAGAAACATAATAATTTTTTTTTTTTTTTAAAGATGACCGGTAAGGGGATCTTAACCCTTGACTTGGTGTTGTCAGCACCACGCTCACCCAGTGAGCAAACCGGCCATCCCTATATGGGATCCGAACCCGCGGCCTTGGTGTTATCAGCACCACACTCTCCCGAGTGAGCCACGGGCCAGCCCCAAAACATAATAATTTTAAAGGACATGGGACATTGAAGGGTCTTGAAGAAATGGTACCACTCATTCAATTTAGCTCTCATGGAGATCAACTGGCTTTTTTTTTTTTTCCCTTTTTTTTGTCTTTTTTCGTGACCGGCAACGGATCGCAACCCTCAGTGTTGCGCCCATACTGGACCGGGACCGGCAACGGGATCGCAACCCTCGGTGTTGCGCCCGCACCTCGCTCAGCCAGTGAGCGGCTGGTCTGTATGTAGGATCCGAACCCTCGGCGGGAGTGCCGCCGCGCTCCCAAGCAGCGCACTGTAGCAGTGCGCCACCGGGCCGGCCCTCAACTGGCTTTTATTACACAAAATTCAGAGAATAGCAGACACAGATGTATAGACAAGATGCTCAGCTCATAAGACTGACTAGCCTTTTACTGGGATGATGAAGATTGCTTAAAGTGTTGCTTTAGTTGCTAACAGATAAAGCCATCTGTGGCATAAACTTTTACACAGTCACCACAGAAGAAAACCAACATAAAGCGTACAATTAGAACTCTCAGGGTTTGAAACATTCTGTTATGGATCATGATTATCCATGTGAATCTTGATCTATAAATATTAAGTACAATGATAAAAGTAATAAACATATGAAATTTTTACTGTTCTTATGCATTATCTTATTTGATCTCCACAGCCTCCTGAAATGAGGCAGATATTATCCCCAGACAAACATAAGCAACAATTTGAGCCATTTAGATCACTACCAAAAAAAATCCCAATTCTACTTCTATGCCTCGAAACCTTAACTGCTACAGCTAAAAAAAAAAAAAAAAAAGCCTAGAATTGGTTAACACTGAGGTTTCTCTTTACCTGAGAGTGATTCAACCCTCTGGATTTTGTTGCTTTACCAGACATAACTAAGCCAAATCCCTCAGGTTACTAAAAGAAGGGTCACATGCCTCTAAAAACTGATTAATGTAAAAAATGAAAGTTGCAAAATTCACATAACATGCAAAAAAGGAAGTGAAGGGCCGGCCCGGTGGCGCACTCGGTAGAGGGCGGCGCTTCCGCCGAGGGTTCGGATCCCATATAGAGACCAGTCTGCTTACTGGTTGAGCGCGGTGCTGGCGCGACACCGAGGGTAGCGATCCCGTTGCCGGTCACGAAAAAAGACAAAAAGGAAAGTATAATACTAGCAATCATTTGGCTACATCCTTTCCAAATAACAGGAACACCTAAAAAGGTCTTGATGTTCTTAGCCATTTCTTCACATTAAACCTACTTATGTTAGTGACAGCAACATCCTGCATCATTCAACAATGCAAAGCTTACTCTAACCCTTTCTGAAAGTAGTTATATGGTATGATAGCATCAACATCACTGTTTTTTAGCCCCAAGGCTAACCATATGGTAGTTTGGAGGACTCAACATTTACTGGAAAGACCCAAGAAGAGATGTTAGCAAGATGAACTGTAGGAGTTTGAACTCCTTTATCACTCCATAGTCCAACAGCTCTTGGAAACAGAGATGGACAACATCTTTAATTATTTCTCTTTGGGCAATGGTTTCCTCAGTGTAAGTCTAGAGAAACTGCCCAATTTCAGAAATGAATAACAGGTGAGCACATAAGCAGATTAGCAGTAATTTAAAAAAAAAAAAAAAAAAAAAACAAATCACTCTAGATTTATCAAAAAGAAATCTTGATGTGAGCATATCACTACCTCACCATCCCTGCTGATCTTCATTGTGGAGATTTACTCTTCATTAACTTGGTTAAGCATGATTTCAAGAGGGCCAAAGTTGAGAGTTTTTTTTCCCCCCACCATGGTTCCAGGTCAATTACTGCTCTACTGACTTCAAACAAGCACAAGAGTACATAAAACTACACAAAGTTATCATCAATAATGAAAACATGACTGTGCCTTTATACTCTGAGAGTGGATCATTAACCTTTTCTTCATATTTGAAAGGCCACAGTGCCCAGAAGATTTTCCAGATGTAAAGTAGTTTTGATCACTTATTTAAATACATTCCATTTTTAAGGCTATATTTTCTATTCAAGGATCAGAAATAACAATAAAAAGTATTAATTTAGAATCAAAGAGACATCTCATGCCTCTTTTAAGTATTGATATTAGTCTCTTAGCCACCAAAGAGAGAAAAAAATCCCTTAAATCATAAATACATGCCTGGTTTCAATCACTGAATTAAAACTTATTCTAATTATGTTTGCCTATTTCTGTAGAAGATCTAGATTTTAAAAGCTCCATGAATGATAATTACACTTATTCAATGAGGACAAGGAAATTAAAAAATTTGAATGGCAAAAACATTTCATAAAATTATAACACTTGGAATACAGCTTCTTGGTTCCATGCTTTAACATTCAGGTAATCCTGCTAAAGAACTGTTACAGAGCACAGAAAAAATGGAAGCTACCTAAATCATTCCACAAATCAGACAAAAGCTGGACAAAGCACCAAAGATTCAAAAAATATTTGAGTGTATCAGTGCAAAATCTTATATATTAGTAAACCAAATTCAGCAATATGTTAAATGAATAATACAAACACAAATGTAGCTAAATTATGCAAGGATGACTCAACTCTAGCAACTCAATACGTCACAGCATTACCAGTAAAGGGGAAAAATATTATCATTCCAATAGATGTCAAAGAAACATTCAATAAAATTCAATAAATATATCTGATTAAAATGTTTTGCAAATTAGCAATAGTAAGAAATGCCTTTGGGGCTAGCCAGTTAGCTCACTTGGGAGCACATGGTGCTGATAACAGCAAGGTCAAGGGTTCAGATCCCCTTACCAGCTAGCTGCCAAAAAAAAAAAGAGAGAGAGAGAAAAAGCCCTCAATTTGATAAGTGGTCTATGCCAGGACCTATAGCACATGGTATACCTATTTGCAAAATATAAGAAGCATTTATTTTACAATGGAAAACAAGAAAAGTTCACTAGCATTGCACTATTTGACATTACACTAGAGGCCTTAGCCAAAGCAATGAAAGCTATGAATACTGAAAGAGACAAATTCACTTACAGATGATATAATCATCCACTCAGAAAAAAATCAAGAAAATCAATTAAAAAATCTATTATATATTAGAACCAAGTAAGAATTCAGCAAGGTGGTCTGATATAAAAGTAAATATAGAAAGCAACAGTTTTACTACAAACCTGCAGTGACTAATTAGAAAACGTCTTAAGAAAGTGAAGCACATTCACGAGAGCAACAAAAACTTTATAAAACACCTATGAATATACCTAATAAGAAATGTGTAACCATCATATGAGGAAAGCTGTAAAATTTAAATGAAGGACATTTAAAAAGCAGTGAATATAAAAAGATACGTACAACACATTCCTCATTGGAAAGGCTCATTTTGTAAAGCTGGAAATTCTCTCCAAAGTTAATTCAGTAAAATTTCAATCAAAAAATCTCACTATGACTTTTAAAAGTGGAAAGCTGATTCTAAGACTTATCTGGAAAATAAAATAAACAAGAATAGCTAAGACGTTAAAAAAATTAATAACAACGAGGTAGGCCTTGCCATACAAGATATCAAAATATCCACTTAATCTGTAATAAGTAAAAACAGTGGTACTGGTATATGAGCAGAAAAACATATTAACACAATTTAAGAGTACAAAAGAAGACCCCAAGTATCTGTAAGAATTTAATATATAATATATGCAACAATTCAAATCAGTGAGGTAAGAATGGATTAAATACATGGTATTGTAATAATTGATTACCCATTTGGAAAAAAAGGTTAAGTTGAATTCCTACCTCACACTAGAAATAAAAATAAATTTCAGATGTTTTAAAGAGTTAAATATTCAAAAATGTAAACATATTAGAAAAATATAAAATAACATTTTTATAATCCTGGGGGTGAGTAGGAAGGGTTTTTTGTTCAAAGAAAGATACAAAACCCTGAAATCATAAGAGAAAATACAGATTTGACTGCATAAAAATTAAAAACTTTTATATGAGATGCAAAGTTAGAAGGCAAACAATAGGTTGGGAGAAAGTATTTTTGCTACATATTCAGAACATACAGAGAACATCAAAAAGAAAAAAACAATTACCAACAGAAAAATGGTCAGAAGTACAGACATGCAAATCACAGAAGAAAAATGAAAAAGACCAATAAAAATATAGAAAGATGCTAAACCTTTATAGTACGTAGAACTGTAAATAGGGAAGTATTTAAGAGCAGAGGCCTCTGAAATCAGACTACCTGTGTTTGCATCCGGTCTGTATAATCTCAGACAAGTTACTTACCCTCTTTGTGCCTCTTATCTGTAATTGAGGATAATACCTAAATTGTAAGGTTAAGAAAAGAGAATGAGGGCCTGCCCGTGGCTCACTCGGGAGAGTGCGGTGCTGATAACACCAAGGCCCCGGGTTCGGATCCCACATAGGGATGGCCGGTTGGCTCACTGGCTGAGCATGGTGCTGACAACACCAAGTCAAGGGTTAAGATCCCCTTACCGGTCATCTTTTAAAAAAAAAAAAGAAAAGAGAATGAGGGCCTGCCCGTGGCTCACTCGGGAGAGTGCGGTGCTGATAACACCAAGGCCCCGGGTTCGGATCCCACATAGGGATGGCCGGTTGGCTCACTGGCTGAGCATGGTGCTGACAACACCAAGTCAAGGGTTAAGATCCCCTTACCGGTCATCTTTTAAAAAAAAAAAAAGAAAAGAGAATGAGATATGCATAGTGCCCAAAATATTGTCTGAGAGTAAGAAATCAGTAAAATGTTAACTTCTATTTAATTTTGTTATTAATAGTACTAGGGTTGGTGAAGATATGGGGAAAGATACACTCCTGTATAGCTGGTAAGAGAAAATTGGCAAAGCCTTTTTAGAAAGTAATTTGGCAGTATGTATCAAATTTTTAACACACATGCCATTAAACCCAGAAATTCCACTGCTATAAACTTATCTAAAGAAATGTTCATGTACGTATACAAAGATACACGTTTTTTAGGACTCTGCAGCACTGTAAGAGCTCTGGATTTGGAGGCAGAATATGCTGGTTCTAGTTTCAGTTCTACAGATAACAAGCCATGCAGCTCTGTGCAAATCACTTCATCATTTTGATTTCTCTGGGTTCATTACTCTATAAAATGTGGCTGATGATTTGCCTGATCTGCCTCTGAGGAATACTTTAAGGTAGTAGACCCCAAAGTGTGGTCCCTAGACCAGTATCATGCAGAAACTAGTTAGAAATGCAAACTCTCCAGCTACAGAATCAGAAATGCTGGAGGTTGTAGGCAGCAATGTATGTTTTAATGAGCCTTTCCAAGTGATTCTGATATAAGCTCAAGTTTGGAGATGAGCGTATGTGAAACCATTTGGACAACTACAAAGTGGAACTGAAAAAGCATTAGTACTATTTTACTAATACAAAAAACGAACAAAACTGTTTCTACCTTTTGATTTCATGAAATCTTACATTTTGGATAATCATCTCAATGTTTCTTCCATTGTTGGGGATGAGCTTTAGAAAGCACAGATGTGGATGGAGCTAGGAACTCAAACTAATATATGAAACAAAGTAAATAAATAGAAATATTGTAGGTCAAGGTAACCACATTAACAAATTAAGCAATGACTTCAGCACCTAAATCCCAAGACTACTTTTTTTGAACGGTAAGGGGATCGCAACCCTCGGCATGGTGTTGTCTACATCACGCTCAGCCGGTGAGTGCACCAGCCATCCCTATATAGGATCCGAACCCGCAGCCTCGGCGCTCCCAGTGAGCCACACTCTCCCGAAGGAGCCATGGGGCCGGCCCTAAATCTGAAGACTTTTGATTAGAGGTTTTCAAATGGGAACATTTTTTTTTTTTTTTTAAAGATGACCGGTAAGGGGATCTTAACCCTTGACTTGGTGTTGTCAGCACCACGCTCACCCAGTGAGCAAACCGGCCATCCCTATATGGGATCCGAACCCGCGGACTTGGTGTTATTAGCACGGCACTCTCCCGAGTGAGCAACAGGCTGGCCCCCAACTGGGAACATTTTTGCCAGCATTTTATTTAATAACTCTTGATCCTTCCCTCAACTTTTTAGGACACAAAAATGGCCTTTTAGAGCCGGCCCGGTGGCGCACTGCTACAGTGCGCCGCTTGGGAGTGCGGCGGCGCTCCCGCCGAGGGTTCGGATCCCACATACAGACCGGTTCCTGCTCACTGGCTGAGCGAGGTGCGGGCATGACACTGAGGGTTGCAATTCGTTGCCGGACACACACACAAAAAAATGGCCTTTTATTTCTTGATAAGCCATTTTTTGGCATTAACAATAACACTAATGCCTTGGCCCCTTGCTTAGCGACCACTTCCCAAGGATTGAATAATGGCTCTAAAAATAACATAGGCTTCCATATTCTTCAGAAATTTAGATTTTTGTTTTATTAAAAAGCATGTACAGACCCTTAAAGGGTATGGAACTTTTCATGATCATTTTGGTCAGTCTAATCCAGGACTCTTGAAGTTTGATCACATGATTCTCTGGGTTGCTCATATATATTTTTTCTAGAATTAACACTTATAATATGATAGTTATTCTTTGTTTCTGGAATAAATTTGATCACTTCTTAATGTTCTTCATTGATGGGTCAAAAATATTGACGGGTCATCAAAATACTTGATGAGTATAGTATACAGTGGAAAGTGGAGATCTTAATCTGATAATGATGACATAATTACCAATAAAATACAGTAATACCCCAGCTATTCTAAAATTTCACCTATGTATAACAGTTGAAAGTCAAGAAATCAGAAAGAGCCTGTGAAAGGACCAAAATAGTCCAAAGGCCATACTCTAAAGGTTATGAACTTTCCCCCATAAGAGAGTAACTAAGATCTCATTCTGGCCTATTTATTCTTACACTTAATTTATGATGATTTGTTACTTGGCTTGCAAATCTGAGGCAGCAAATGAGAAGGAAAAAAAGCTTTTATGAGTGGGTTCTCAGCAATGATAAGAGAACCACTGGGCTAAGAGTACTCATGTGTCAACCTACTCCCTCCCTCAAACACACACACAATCTTTTTTTTGAGTGAGTCTTCACTTAGGACCCTAAATCTGAATGTTTTAGTTGCTCTCACTAGTCACTGCTAATTACATATATGGTACGACAGGGAGATGCTCACACCAGTTTAGATTTATAGTAACAGGTCTTAGAAATAACACTTCCCTTTAGGAAAGAGTTTCTTAACCTTTCTTGAGATCACATATTACTTTGACAATCTGATTTAAAAATATATATTTATCTACCCAACATTTTCATATAATCTCAGGGAGTTCACTGACTTTTTTTTTTTAAAGATGACCGGTAAGGGGATCTTAACCCTTGACTTGCTGTTGTCAGCACCACGCTCACCCAGTGAGCAACCGGCCATCCCTATATGGGATCCGAACCCGTGGCCTCGGTGTTATCAGCACCACACTCTCTCAAGTGAGCCACGGGCCGTCCCAGTTCACTGACTTTCTAAAGCCAATCCATAGATTTCTAGGTGACCACGGGCCCCAAATTAAGAACTTCCCATTCGATGTCAACAATGGTTATCTATGGATTTAATCCATAAAATTTAGGATTTTATTCAGAATGATCCCCAATGATTTTTTTAATGATGAAGAGCTGAGCAACACTATAAATGCTAAATAAACATGACTCCTAAAGTAAAAAGAATAAATACAGTTGTTTAGAATAAGTGAATATTATAGCAAGTCTCCTTTAAGAAAAAAAAAATGGCAAAAAAGAGACAAAAATGAATGAGAAATATTCTGAAAATTCTTAAGAAATTTGTCTACCATAGCAGCAAAACTCAGTTTGTCAAATGCATTTTTCACTAAGTTGAAGATATCAGCAAAGATAATTCCTAAGACTGCCTAGTCTCAAAAGTGACCTTGCAACTACTAAGACAAAATATCATTTTTATAGTGGTTAAGAGCACTGGCCTAGAAAACGGATCTGGATTCTAAGGACAGTTTTGTCACTTACTAGCTATATGGTATTAAGCAATTACTTCTCTAAGCTTCAGCTTCATTATCTGTAAATAGAACAAATTCATTCAGAGGGATAATTAAACGAGATAAAATACATTATATTTAGCACTGTGACAAGTGATCAATAAATGACAGCTATTAGTTATTATTTAATTTCAATTCATTTATTTTTTGTGCACAGATTTAGTTTGCGAAGGGTTACCAAGTACATGATCTCTTCTAATCCTATGGGGTAGAAACCACTGTATCCCTGTTTTACAGTGGCAGAAACTGAAATCAAATAATTTACCCAAAGACACTACTTAGTAGGAAAAGAAATCTGGATTTGTTTGACTACACTAAGAAGTATGCTTCAAAACTCCTTTTCCCCCCAAAAGCTTAAAAGCTCTTTAAATTTTTCTTCCTTTTTATTGTGGTTAAATATACATAACATAAAATTTACGATTTTGACCATTTTTAAATGTACAGTTTATGGCATTAAGTACTCCCACATTGTTACGCAATCACCACTACTATTCATCCCCCAAACTTTTTCATCTTCCCCAAATGAAATTTTGTACTCATTAAACACATATTTCACCTCCCCTCCCCTGCAAACACCATTCTTTGTCTCTCTGAATTTGACTACTGTAGGTACTTCATATAAATGGAATCATACAGTATTTGTCTTTCTGTAACTGGCTTAATTTGCTTAGAATAATGTCTTCAAGGTTCATCCATGTTGTAGCATGTGTCAGAATTTCCTTCCTTTGTAAAGCTGAATAATATTCCATTACATGTTTATACCACATTTTGTTTATCCATTCATCCATCCATGGATATCTGGGTTGCTGCCACTGCCTTTTTTCTTTTTAAAGTATTGTTAACACTATTATTTTGAGATTGGTTATCCAGTTTTGGATTATTCACTCCTTCCTTTTTCTTTCACTCCACCACCCCTACCCCCTCCTTTTAAAGGGAAAATACAAGTAAGGCAGTTTATTTAATTGTGTAGAGTTCACAGAACATGGCAGTAAAACCCCTGTTTGTGTATTTTGCTATTTCTCCACCACGAATCAACACACAAGAAAAAAAAGCTGAGACTCATATAACTTTAATTTAAGATGATAGGAGCCTTAATTAAGGCTTAATTAACCGTTAATTAAAATATTAAATTAGGTTTAAGATGACCTATAAATCACTTTACATGCTATTTTTTGGACCTTTAATAAGGTATAATGGAAAGTTTATGCTGCTGAACATAAAAAAGATGCTCTTCAGAGTTGACCTGGAAGGGAGACAGTAGCTAGGAGTGTAGGAAAACCTCAGCAAGTGACTCCTCTGAAGCCACTCCGGAGTGAGTACCAATACAATAACGCAAACCAAACTGCTGCTATCTAAAGTAACCTTAAACCACTCCACTGGTTTAAGTATGCAACTTGAATAGGTGGAATTCATCTACTTTGAGCTTTATAACTGTGAGGTGAGATTAACCACGAGCTTCAACACACAGTTCTCAGAAATAGCTAAACCACAATGGAAGGAAATGATAACCCTAGAGATTTAAAAAAGTGATATTTCAAAAACAGTGACGATTTAAAGATGCGCTTGAATCTTGCACTTTAGTGAAGAGAGGTGTTCATGGAGGCTTGGGTTGAGTGCGTACTAGTACAGGTGGAGATAAAAGAAAAACAGCGAAACTACCGAATCCAGTTTTCCGAAATAACTCCAGACTACAAACAGCGGGAGCGAAGAACGAACTGCCTTTGTGTAAATGGCTTGCGACAGAAATGTATGGTCACGCGTAAACTTATGTAAAACAAATAACAAAACCCACCACCCCTGGAGGGTGATCATCAGCAGGACCCACAGGAGTCACTCGCGTTTTCGGCCGGCTGTTCTACGTCTATTGACCACCCTTCAGTCCCGTCTCCCGAGTGCCATACGTCCGGGTTGTCACTCGATCATCACAGACAGCCAGACAACTTCTCCGGGACGACCCCACTTTCAGATTCCCTCAAAGTTTACCAGAAATTCTCCTAAAGGATTCTTCTGTCCACCCTTACCCCTCCACCCCGGAACACCTTCTGCATCCACGAATCACCTCCACACCTCCAGCCCATCGTCCATCCTCACGGATGCCCCGAGACCTCCAAGCACTCAGGCTGCGCTTTCACACTCTCGCCTGCTTGACTGCTCCCCAGGATACTGGGGAAAACGGCTGCTGAAAAGCGAACTTTCCCAGCGTTCACAGAAATGGGTGGGCGCACGGCGGACTTACAGCTGGTTGATGGCGTTCTGCGAGATAACCGCGTTGGCGGAGAAGTAAGGGATCATGTCTGGGCCACCGAGGCTGCAGGTGCAGGCGGGGAGCGCCTTCCTCTCGCGGGCCAATGTGCTCAGGGTCATGTGGCCGGCTCAAGGCGCACAGCTCCGCATCCTGGCCCCCGCCCGGCTCGGGCACGGGGCGCTCGCGTTGGACTCCACCGGCCAGAGGCGCAGGCAGCGCGGGCTCCCGGCGGCC
>NW_007726347.1:36405-47784 GCF_000696425.1 Galeopterus variegatus | reverse complement strand
CTCCCGGCGGCCGAGACGGGCCCGCCGGGTCGCGCGCTGGCAGCCGCAGAAGCCCCGGGGCTCCGCTGTGTAGTTAGGAAGGCCGGGCGCCACCAGTAGCCGGCCCCCAACTCGCATCCGGGGCGGAGCGGCGGGGCGGGGCAATCCTGAAAGCCGGGAGGTGGGTCCGGACAACGCCCCGCCCCGGAGCTCCAGGCGCCCACGCTGATCCCGCAGCGCTAGTCTGCGCCTGCAGGGCAAGGGGCGGTCCGAAGACGTCAATGCTTGGGTGAAGGAGTGAAGCGAGCCGCGGGTGGGTGAGAAAGGCTCGCGTTTCCCTAAGGGAGAATGTTTAAACAGAAAAGTCCTGCCTTTTAACCGGCTCTATAACATTGTGCCTCAAACAAACCCGTTTTTGAATGATCTTAAAATTTTAAGAGGTCGTACATTCACAACTGAAACAAATATTTATCAACGGCTTCCTCTGTACTCGGGGAATTCAGAGATCAGATAGATTAAAAAAAAAAAAACAACTAAACAGCTGAAGCTATGGTGGGGAAAAAAACCCCTGTTTACACTGTCCATAGCATCTGCTAACCCTTGTAAATAAATGTACAGAGGGCATTCCTAGCAATCCTCCAAACCAAGGATTCACAGCCTTAGCTGCACATAGAACTACTTATGGAGATTTTAAAAATTCCAATGCCCAGGCTGCACCTTAGATCAATCAAATCGGCTCTCTCAAGAGTGGGATCTAGACGTCATTATTTTTCAAAGCTCCCCTGGTGATTTCAATGTGCAGCCATAGTTCAAATGGCAGGCTAGAGGTTATACCCTCATTTTACAGATGGGAAAGCATTCAGGGTCTAGGCAGATGACCTTATTTGTAAATGGTGTTATTCAGACAGCAAATCAGGTCATATGAGTCCTGATCTAGACCTTTTACCACCAAATGGTGGTATTCTCTGATGACTTTACGCGCCTAAGCCCTACCACGAACAATTCCTTTCACCTGAGCAGGAATCAACTCTTTGTAAAGTGAGTCAGCGCTCTCCCTCCCTCCCTCCCTCCTGCATGCTATGTAAGTGGCTTGCAAAAGGGGCTGGCATCAGTAATTTTAGATTTTGAATGCTTGACTAAGATATATCAATGAAGCTGTATTAGGAATTCTAGACCCAGAAATTAATAATAATTTTTAAAAAATGACTTTAATCAATAAGAAGAGAAATCAGACTAAAAGTAGGAAGAAGTCACTTTAAGACTCAACATGCTGGAATCAAGAAAAAACAAGTTTTTGTTTTATATAAATTTTCAGGCTCTTTTCCTACTGTGAAGTTTGGCAATTCTCCCAAAATACTAGTAATGAAATAATCAATCTAAACTATAATTCTGTGCCTAAAACCAGAATCACTCTTTTGTTAGTTGATCCTTCCATAAAACTTAAAGCCGTGGGAAGGCACTGAGGGACCTGAAATATTTCAAACTCACGCTGGAAAGAGATATATAAGTTTCCTAGAGATCTGGTAATAGGAAGAAACCAGGTGGCAAGTGAAGAGTTAATGAAAGGTCTGGATCTTGAAGTTCATCAGCTTCACCCATCTCTAGGAAGGAAAATGTTTGAAAGATTTATTCAGGCTGTGTCAGCAGGCACCCGAATGGCAGTGTAAGAAAAAATCTGCTGATACACCCCAAAATAAATTGCTTAAAATATCTGGCAAACTTGCCAGTTTGAAACTTCTTTAAGGTTGTAATTTATTACAGACTCCTGCTGTGATCAAAAAAGGCAGCAGGCACTTTAGAATAGCACTATTAAGGTGATTCCACTACTGTCATGACACAGCAGACATGAGATTTTATTAAGTCAACACTAAATAATGCTGTTTACGAAAGATGATGGCATAGTAATCATCTGTATATGTCTGAAAAAGAAGTCAGCAGAAAATGTATCTTAATTCACATTTAATATCTCTTGCATTTAAAAACATTAGAGATAAATATTTCATAGATATATATTTCATAAATATGTATAGTTGTTTTTCATAAATATGTATACTTGTTTTTCATAAATATGTTCCTATAGTGATGCCCAGAAGTGCATAGTCCTTTCATTTCACCTCAAAAGACCTCTGTTAGTGCCTGTTCAGCTAAGGAGACTATGTTAACGCCCCCATCCAGGCCTTTTCAAAAGCTTTTCAAAGTTAAATTCTCACTCTGAACTTTAATATAGGAAATTGGGGAAGCGCTAAAACATGCTTCTTGGTTTTTTAAGAAAAAAATTAAATCATCTTTGCAAATTGAGATACCTATAAGGAGATAGTTCTTTCTGCTACTGTCTGTTTTAAAAAGTTGAACAAATTCCTTTCTTTTCAGTCTTCAGTGTCAAAATGTCAATCAATTTAGTTTCTGCTCAATTTAATCCCTTACTCTCCACTGTGAGGAAACAAGGCTCTAGGGAGCAAGCTCTCTATATCTAAGCATCTAGGAATTCAAAAATGATTCCAAATTAAATTGAACAGCATGAAATAAACTAAGCTAGTTTTGTACTCCACATGAAGTCAGAAAGGGCTGTCTATAAAAAAAAATTGCTTAAAGGATCTGAAGAAAAATTGCTGCATTTCTTTATACTCTTACTTGAGTTGGAAGATTTGAAATGAGTTTTGTCATGTCATTTGCTGACCATTTCAAGACTCAGAAATATGAACATTCTAAAATGTTGGCTCTTGACAACATTAGTTATGTCGAAATTAATTTTTTTGTAAAATCATATGTTAACAGCATTAAAAAAATTTAAGGTAATAGATGTCCCTTAAATCCATAAGGTGTTTCCATTACTATGTATATGAGTATCCCTCCATAAAGTATAATCACTGTAAAAAAGTGAACACTGAGACTTACATGCTGACCTAACTGTATTCCAGGACAGACCTGAAGGTGCACTGAAATGTGAATGAAGGGGCTGGCCCGGTGGCGCACTGCTGCAGTGTGCCTCTCTCCTAGACTCTGGTGATGGCTGACAAACCATGGCATTCCTTGGCCTGCAGATGCAACACTCCAATTTCTGCTTCCATTCATGTGGCGTTTTCACTGTGTCTCTTCACATCATCACTTATGAGGATACTAGTCACATTGGCTTAGGAGCCCACCCTACTCCAGTCATTTTAACTTTACTAATTACATCTGAAATAAGCTTATTTTCAAAATAAGGTCACATTTGGGGCCGGCCCGGTGGCGCACTGCTACAGTGCACCGCTTGGGAGCACGGTGGCACTCCCACCGAGGGTTCGGATCCCACATACAGACCGGTTCCTGCTCACTGGCTGAGCGAGGTGTGGGCACAGCGCCGAGGGTTGCGATCCCGTTGCCGGTCCCGGTCCGGTACGGGCGCGACACCGAGGGTTGCGATCCGTTGCCGGACACGAAAAAAGACAAAAAGGAAAAAAAAAATGTGAATGAAGGATGTGGCATGTTTTGCTGCTGTGACAAAATTTCAACTTATGTCAAAAGCAGTGGGCTAGAAACCAGAGGACCTAAGCTCTAGTTCTAACATGGTCTCTTAATAAACTAAGACTTTAGCCAAGTTGCTTAACTTCACCTGTAAAATGGGATAATAAAACTCTGAGGAAATGTCCCAAGATCTGTTCCTGTAAGAGACAAGAACCTTAGAGGAAGGAATTTCTTTCAATCTGGAGATCCTGAGAAATGCATTTAATCCATTTAAGATTAAACAGTCACCTAGTTCAAAGCAGTAGAGCCCAGCAATTTAAAAAACCTCTGGGCTTGGAATTAATAGGCTGGGTTTGAATCCTAGTACCACCATTAGCTGTGAATTTTGGAGAGTTACTTAATCAGTGGCCCAGTATTAGCACCTAATTTATGAAGTTACTGTGAAGATTAATTAAGTTAACATATGTATAGTACTTAAGAGTGCCTGACATAAAAATCTACTCTTTAGCCTTAATGTCTGGCAACTTTAAGGTAAGGCCCACTGTATGCCTTAATTTACTGAAAAAATGAAAATGTTGGACTAGAGATGATCCTTTATGCTCTTTTCCATAAATCTGAATAATAGCTAAAGTGGGCAGCATTAAGAAGTGGCAATGACTATATCAGAAGTTCTAGATTCCAGCTACTTTGTCAATAGGCAAATCTTAATCTGTCCCAGCCCTAGTTCCTTTCATCTTAAACTGGGGATGGTAATGTTTAACTCACAGGCTTATTAAGATACATGGTAAAAAATACTTTTTTTTTGGTCTTTTTTGAGACCTGCCGCACCGCACTCAGCCAGTGAGCGCTGTGAGCGCACCGGTCATCCCTATATAGGATCCGAACCCGCAGCGGGAGCACTGCTGCGCTCCTAGCGCTGCACTCTCCCGAGTGTGCCACGGGCTTGGCCCAAAAAGTACTTTTTGAACACTGAATTTTCATTTTTATTCTCATCATCATCCAGAAATTGTCCAATCAGCTTCCAGTAATAGAAGGCTAGTTGTATTTGTTTTCTTTTATTATCCAGAAGTTGACAAATGAATAAATGAAAGAAAATTAAAATACATGGAAACTTCCCCATTTTATCCAGGAAGTCTTTACTATTATTGTTTGCCAGGTTATTACACTAACTCACCATTGCAGTCTGTAGTAATGTGAGATCTGCAGTGCTTACTTGATTTTTGCATTTTCTAAGCTTTCAAATAATAGCGTTAACATATAACTTTTTTTTTTGTCTTTTTCGTGACCGGCAAGGGGATCACAACCCTTGGCTTGGTGTCACCCACACCGCGCTCAGCCAGTGAGCACACAGGCTAGTCCTATATAGGATCCAAACACGCGATGGGAGCGTCGCTGCGCTCCGAGCGCCGCACTCTCCCGAGTGTGCCACGGGGCCGGCCCTATAACTTTATTTTTTAAAAATTATCTGGTCATAAGAAAAGATGACTATACCAATCAGAGGACCTATCTGTATTTTTATGTTTTCTCTAAGGGTTTGATCTAGAGAAACAAATAGTAAATTAATCCCCTGAGTGTAAAAAGGGAGAAAACCAACACTTAAAGAGGAATAAAACTAAAAGCCTGTTACCTGGAGTAACACAACATTATCACCTATTAATCTGTAAAACACTCGGATAAAACTCTGAAGATAATACCCAAATTTTCAAATTTATTGCTCAGATAGCACCAAGAGGTATCTCACTACACTTAGTCAAAGGCACTCTTCACACAATACAATAAACCAAACTCTATAAACAAAGGCTCTTAAAAGCAATCATGTTTTATAATCACCAAGTTGCTAATAGTTTTTTTTTTTCCTTGAAAGAATATCTGACAATAGTTTTAAACACCAGATTGAACAATGCAACTTTACAGTCCTTTCCATGGAACTTTCCATCATAAGAGCAATGGGTAACACTAAAAAGATCTTCATGTCAACTCCATGAGAAGCGATCTGTAGGCATTTATTCCCCATAGTCTTAAACACCACATGCTCCTGTAGGAAGAGATGCTGAAATGCTGCTTTCTTCAGGTTACAAAAGCCCCACACTCTATTGTTTAGTAAAAATAATAGGCCTTTATAGATCACTTTTCACATCCAACACACTTTACAAAACATTTAACCATTTAGTCCCCGCTCTATTTCTTCATGTTTTTAAAAATTAGCTTTAATAAAATAATAAAAGTAACACATGCTAAATGATTAAATCACTTTTCCAGAATTCAGAAAGGTAAAATAAAAGTCACCCTTCTCATCCCTATCATCCTACTCCCAGGGATGATTACTGTAAATACAAGAGTACTTCAAAAAGTTCATGGGAAGATAAGTATGCTGATATTTCCAGAAATGTTCTTTGCAAACACAAACATCAATATATTGTAGCATCTCTTTAAGAAGCATACATGTATATTGACAAAATAAAATTAAAAAAAAAAAAAAGCATACATGCACACACACATAGAATTATAGTATACATATAATTCTGCTTCTTTTTCCACCCCTTATCAATATATCTGGAACATTTTTCCATGTTTATATAAATTTACCTCATTCTTTTAAAGGAGTGTATAGTATTCTATTGCATGATCATATATAACTTATTTAAACAGTACTCTACTGATGGACATTAAAGTTGTTTCCAGTTTCTACTATTATATACAATATCTCTTTGAACATGCTTTTACCCAATTCTTGTGCATACATGTGAATATATATTGGGAGTTAGTTTAAAATATTTTAAACATCTTAGGATTTGATAGCTATTATCCAATTGTCCTCCTAAAGGGTTTAGTTTTTATTTACCCATGGAATCTTATTGTCTCCTCCTACCCCATGATCTGTTAAATGAACTCAGGGCCCAAGACCCTCTTCTATACCCAATCTCTTACATATTACATTAAAAACTTATATATGTTAGAAAAGTAAAACATGCTTCTGGAAAGAAACTAGAAAAATACACTAAGTTATAAAGGAGAATATTATGAAGAGCTATATTATGGATTATTGATTCCAAAGAATTATTTAGAGTATAACAAAATATACGTAATAATTAAACTACTTTAATTATATTGTAATTTTAAATTCAGAAGAAAAATATCATTGAATCTGTTCAATGCTAACGCTGTATAACATATAGGTGAATGAGTCACACAGGGCCTATTACCAGCAATATTCTAGAATGGGGTTAAGACAGAAGGATTGGAAGTGAATTTGGGAGTAACAAGAATGAAGGCTAGAGGAGCTGAGCAAATCTTGAAAGTAAAACAATAACTGATACTTACTGAGTTCACATTCACTCTGTGCCAGGTGCTCTATTAAGAGTTTACATGCAGAATTTCACTAAATTCTCAGGCTCAGTGAGGTAAATAATTTGCCCAAGCTTATATGGCAGTGTTTCAAACCCAGCCAGTTATTCTGGCTCCAGAACCTGCTTTCTTAACCAGTATTCTACACTGTCTCCATGATTATGGAGGTTCATTACATAACAGATTAAATCTGAAAAGGTCTATTGCCAACAGGTAGAACTCTTGGGGACCTTAAATACCTACCTGACTGCACCTCCTCTACTTGATCCTACCTATCTAGCAGGTCCTAACAATAACAGGGACCTAACCCAGTACTAAATATAGCAGTAAGATGATCTTTTGGCTGTTGTATACCATCCTCCTGTTCCCAGATCCCTTGGAACTCTTTATTTCAAACTTATATCCATCACAAGACATTTTTCAAAGCACTTATATCTAAAGATCTTTTTGTTTCTATAGTTTTTACCCAACATCCTACATGAAGGAGGCATTTAATATATTTAGGGATGACAATGGCATCATCATCATCTCCTTTGATATTTAAAATAAGCCTGCTAGCTGGTCAGGTATTATCATTCCCTGTTACAGTTAAATAAAAAGATGAACCAGACTAACATCTAGTAGATAGAAGCCTAGAATCTAGGCTCATGTGGGTCCAATTCATCTTACATATTGTTGACAGATTAACTGAATTCAGTTTGACTAATCCTGAATACACTTTGCTAGATGATGGTTATCAAAATGAATGAGTTAAAAACTTTTATTTTTTTTTTTTTATTTTTTTTTGTCTTTTTGTCTTTTTTCCGTGTCCGGCAACGGATTGCAACCCTCAGTGTTGCCCCCGTACCGGACCGGGGACCGGCGACGGGATCGCAAGCCTCGGCGTTGCTCCCGTGCCTCGCTCAGCCAGTGAGCGGGAGCCGGTCTGTACGTGGGATCCGAACCCTCGGACGGGAGCGCTGCTGCGCTTCCCAAGCGGCGCACTATCCAGTGCGCCACCGGGCCGGCCCCTTAAAAACTTTTATAATAATTCCTTTCTCAAACCTCCAAATAGTTCCTTACTCCCTTTCAGATCAAGTTCAAACTCTTCCTTCTAGCCTTCGGATCCTCCATTATTTAAATCCTACCATAATCCAGTCATTATGGCACATAACCCCTCAATTTCATCCTTCTTTAACACAATCAGTGAAACTATTTTTTTACCCATCCTTCCAAAACAATTATTTTTTGTTATAATTAGGTGGATTCTATCCTGTCCTCCTATTTCCAAGTCTCATTCTCCTCTGTGTTCAAATTGTAACCTCTCTGAGACCACTTTTATTCAGCCTTTCAGGTTATCCATGAATAACATATTCTTCAAGGCCTAGTTCAATTATCAGCTCTTTCAATAATTAGAAACTCTACAGTTTTATATCCATCCTCACATGATTCTCATTAAAATCATGTGTATAGGTAAACAGAGCTATCTGGGATTTTCAGCTTCATTTTACAGATTAGGAAACAGTGCCTCAGAAATTTAGGGAGCTGCCAAAGTGTTGATATAAGTGTCAGATCTAGGATTTGAATCTAGGTCTTCTGATTAAGTCCAATGATCAATTCCTGGTTTATAGTATGCTATGACACTTTTCAAACTCCTTTAATATTTATAATTTACATTATGTTATTGAAGATCTTATTCTCTACTCTCTATTATATGCCACAGAATATAAAATGCATACGCACACACCCACACACTCACACACAGCCATACGCTCTAATTATTGCCTGTATAACTTATCTCTCTACTGAGCAAATCAGACACTGTTAACTTTTTTTGTGTGTGTGGACTTTATATAGCCTAGCACAGTCCTTGGCAAGTCATAAACACTAAATACATTCTGGTTGGATGACTGATCCTCTATACCACACTCCACCATATCTTTCTTAAGGCTATCTTTCTGTCACACACACATTAGGCTCTAGATAAATGTTCCCTTAAGGGATCAATACATTAACGACAGAGGTTCTTTCTCCCTGGAAGCTTACTTCCTCAAACTTGGTATAGGGAGCAGCGCCCTAAGACTCCTTTTTACCACTGCCTTTTCTTCTTTTCTCTCTCCTGCTGCCTATTTTGGATAGATGCCTTCCTCACACAGAGATTTCAGTAGAGGGCCTGGAACACACCCAGTAGGTAAGAGCTTTATTTTTATTTTTAAGCCTGCTCTAGACTTTCAGGAGCCAAAAGTTCAAATCGCAGCAGGATTGATTCAACACTTTCACAAGCAATTTAGTACTATGCAGTTTGTTTAGAATGGTCAAGTTACCAGGTTCTGGCCAGCAGCATCATTATCTCTCTAAGCTTTCATGTATCAGCTTCCCTGGCCACATTTCACTTTCCATGTCTTTCTTCTCTGAAATCAGGTGAACATGTAAAATCACACACTTATACTATTAGACAATTTTCAATAACCATGTCAACTATGTCCAAAGAATTTAAGCACAATATCAGAAGTTGTTTTTTCTCTCTAGGTTAGGCAAAACTAAGAAGTATGTGAATTTATACTCCTCAATCCTTAGCAGAGATGGGGCGCTTTGTATCATTCTTCAGCTAGTACATCAACTGAGAAAAGATAAGGTTTTGTCAGATTCTATTCAATCCACCTCAGCTGGAAGGCCAACCGGACAATGGATCTTTTTTTTTTTTTTTTTCCTTTTTGTCTTTTTTCGTGACCGGCAATGGGATCGCAACCCTCGGTGTTGCGCCCGCACCTCGCTCAGCCAGTGAGTGGCCGATCTGTATGTGGGATCCGAACCCTCGGCGGGAGGGCCGCCGTGCTCTCAAGCGGCGCACAGTAGCAGTGCGCCACCGGGCCGGCCCCAGGACAATGGATCTTAAGTGAAGTGAAAATACCTCGCAGGGGAGAAGATGCCTAAGTAGCAAATCTTTCTTTCTGTTTTTAATTGTGAAATACTTCAAACATACAGCAAAAAACAGAGAATAACAAACAGCCACGTAATCAATAGAAAGCACTATCATGTTCTAACATTTTACTATTCAGACTTTAAGAAAAAAAGTTACTTTTATTTTACATAAAACCCCCTGTTAACTATTGTATGAGCCCTTTGCCCCCTCTCTATACAAGCAACAAAGCTCCTAAATTTGGTGTTTATCTTTCCATTCAAGTTTTTATATTATGCATATAGTAATCCTTCTTTAATGTAAAGTTCATTCAGAAAATTATAGCTTGTAAAATAGTGAAATTAGGGCCGGCCCAGTGGCACGCTGCTACAGTGCGCCGCTTGGGAGCGCGGTGGCGCTCCCGCCGAGGGTTAGGATCCCACATACAGACCGGTTCCCGCTTCACACCAAGGGTTGCGATCCCGTTGCTGGTCCCGGTCCAGTACGGGCATGACACTGAGGGTTGTGATCCGTTGCCAGACACGAAAAAAGACAAAAAGGAAAAAAAAATAGTGAAATTAATTTTTAAAAATTTCTTAAGATTGGGCCGGCCCGTGGCTCACTCGGGAGAGTGCGGTGCTGATAACACCAAGGTTCCGGGTTCGGATCCCACGTAGGGATGGCCGGTTCGCTCACTGGGTGAGCGTGGTGCTGACAACACCAAGTCAAGGGTTAAGATCCCCTTACCGGTCATCTTTTTAAAAAAAAAAAATTTCTTAAGATTGATATATAAAATACATATAGAAGGCAAACAAAACTTTTTTTCCTGCTTAAAAACTTCTAGTCCAGGAATGGATAATAGGTAGGTATGTGATAAATCTAATACAATGGTACTTCGAAGTTCATGGAAAGATTCGTATTATCTTTTTTTTCTTTCCTCATATTATCTTTTAATTCTATTTGTTCTTGAACTTTTTGAAGCACACTTGTATAGCAAAATGCTAATTGTAGAATCTAAGGTAGTATGTATTTGGGTGTTTACAATTCTTTCAATTATTTGCATGTTAAAAATTTTTTTAAAATAAAATGTTGGAAAAACAAAACAAAAACCTTTATTTCATATTTTGTCTAAAAATCTCAGGGAGGAAGGATATTAACTGGTTTCAGATACTTGAGGACCTGGTATATTAACAGAAAACAATAATTAGGCTTGATAGTCTAATTACTATTTCAGTTCTTGCCTTATATTATTTAACAAATAAAAAGAGAAAAGACCAGTTCCTCTATGATTTATCTTCACATCACCACTTTTTGGAAACTAGTTTAAAAGGCTTGGATTTTACCAGCTTTTTCCAGACAGCTCATGAAATTATTTGTTTATAATCCTCTTTTCACCATAGCTGGAAAGCCCAAAGCTGGAAAACTGTTTACGGTTGATGATCACCCCTAATAAAATGACTATATTAAATAATTAGAAGAAAAATACCTTTAAAAGTTTAAAGAAGATTTTTATAATCCCCCCATAAACCTTCTAAATTAATTTATCTTAGTAAAATGCTCAGCTACAAGCTGACCATGAGAAGAACTAGACCAAAGACATTCACTATTGATAAAATCCCACGATGATAGAACATTTAGGCAATACTACTTTGCCTACAAATTGAGACATTTTCTTTTTTTTTTTTTTTTTTCCTTTTTGTGTTTTTTCGTGTCCGGCAACGGATCGCAACCCT